>NC_079417.1:22948824-23009735 GCF_026213295.1 Gadus chalcogrammus | reverse complement strand
ATCTTCGTAACGGATATTTGATTTAAAATGCTTGCTATTTATCTCTAATATTGTGAGGAGAACACTGCATGCTATCTATTGAGGCTAGACTAAAAAATCAAATGCAATTAATTTCATTGATTGATTCTATATTAGGTAATCCTGCTAGCAGAGGATGGTTTCGATCCATCGACCTCTGGGATATGGGCCCAGCACGCTTCCGCTTCACCACTCTGCTTAACATTTACACAATATCGAGTCAACATCTGAACCCTGGCTCTTGCGCATTGTTATCTTTTGTGGTAAAAATCTTTAAATTGCCATCACAGCTTCTGAAGTGGGCAATACGTGTGGGGTAGTCCACACGTACTGCAGCACAGGATTCTTGAATCTGAATGCAATTCATTTTACGACTGAGACTTTGAAACGGTCTGATTATAGCAGAGGATGGTTTCGATCCTTTGACCTCTGGGTTATGGCCCCAGCACGCTTCCGCTGCGCCACTCTGCATTTCAGTTACAAAATATAGATGCAACATCTAAACCCTGGCTCAATGCACATTGTTATTTTTATGTGAAACTCTTTAAATTGCCATCACGGCGTCTGATGTGGGCAATACGTGTTGGGTCGTCCACACATACTGCAGCACAGGATTCTTGATTCTGATTTTAAATGCTATTCATTTTAAGACTGAATCATTGAATAGTTCTGATTGTAGCAGATGATGGTTTCGATCCATCGACCTCTGGGTTATGGCCCAGCACGCTTCCGCTGCGCCACTCTGCATCAAATAATCCCATACGGGACACAAACCCACAAATCCAGGTTTAGGAGGTAGGTGCTTTATCCATTAGAACACTGGGGCACACGCGTATTTACAACATGAGATTAGACCAAAGAAATGAACGACCAACCAAGCACTGGCAAGGACTGAAATACAAAAGATTAAGGTAGGTATACTCGTTCTTAATTTTTCAATCAACCCCAGTCTTGCTACCAATCCCACGCTCAATCATCTTCGTAACGGATATTCGTTTTAAAATGCTTGCTATTTATCTCTAATATTGTGAGTAGAACACTTCATGCTATCTATTGAGGCTAGACTAAAAATTTAATTGCAATTCATTGATTGATGCTATATTAGGTAATCCTGCTAGCAGAGGATGGTTTCGATCTATCGACCTCTGGGTTATGGGCCCAGCACGCTTCCGCTGCGCCACCCTGCTTAACAACTACACAATATCGAGTCAACATCTGAACCCTGGCTCTTTGCGCAATGTTATCTTTTGTGGGAAACATCTTTAAATTACCATCACAGCTTCTGAAGTGGGCAATACGTGTGGGGTAGTCCACACATCTGCAGCACAGGATTCTTGATTCTGAATGCTATCATTATACGACTGAAACTTGAAACGGTCTGATTATAGCAGAGGATGGTTTTCGATCTATCGACCTCTGGTTTATGGGCCCAGCACGCTTCCGCTGCGCCACTCTGCTTTAAATCATCCCAGACGGGACACACACCCACAAATCCAGGTTTAGGAGGTAGGTGCTTTATCCATTAGAACACTGGGGCACACGCGTATTTACAACATGAGATTTGACCAAAGAAATGAACGACCAACCAAGCACTAGCAAGGACTGAAATACAAAAGAATAAGGTAGGTATACTCATTCTTAATTTTTCAATCAACCCCAGTCTCGCTACCAATCCCACGCTCAATCATCTTCGTAACGGATATTTGATTTAAAATGCTTGCTATTTATCTCTAATATTGTGAGGAGAACACTTCATGCTATCTATTGAGGCTAGACTAAAATATCAATTGCAATTCATTTCATTGATTGATTCTATATTAGGTAATCCTGCTAGCAGAGGATGGTTTCGATCCATCGACCTCTGGGTTATGGGCCCAGCACGCTTCCGATTCACCACTCTGTTTAACAATTACACAATATCGAGTCAACATCTGAACCCTGGCTCTTTGCGCATTGTTATCTTTTGTGGTAAAAAATCTTTAAATTGCCATCACAGCTTCTGAAGTGGGCAATACTGTGGGGTAGTCCACACGTACTGCAGCACAGAATTCTTGAATCTGAATGCAATTAATTTTACGACTGAGACTTTGAAACGGTCTGATTATAGCAGAGGATGGTTTCGATCCTTTGACCTCTGGGTTATGGGCCCAGCACGCTTCCGCTGCGCCACTCTGCATTTCAGTTACAAATTATAGATGCAACATCTAAACCCTGGCTCAATGCACATTGTTATTTTTTATGGGAAACATCTTTAAATTGCCATCACGGCGTCTGATGTGGGCAATACGTGTTGGGTCGTCCACACATACTGCAGCACAGGATTCTTGATTCTGATTTTAAATGCTATTCATTTTAAGACTGAATCATTGAATAGTTCTGATTGTAGCAGAGGATGGTTTTCGATTCATCGACCTCTGGGTTATGGGCCCAGCACGCTTCCGCTGCGCCACTCTGCTTCAAATAATCCCGGGCGGGTCACAAACCCACAAATCCAGGTTTAGGAGGTAGGTGCTTTATCCATTAGAACACTGGGGCACACGCGTATTTACAACATGAGATTAGACCAAGAAATGAACGGACCAACCAAGGACGAGCAAGGACTGAAATACAAAAGAATAGGTAGGTATACTCGTTCTTAATTTTTCAATCAACCCCAGTCCTCGCTACCAATCCCACACTCATCATCTTCGTAACTGATATTTGTTTTAAAATGCTTGCTATTTATCTCTAATATTGTGAGGAGAACACTTCATGCTATCTATTGAGGCTAGACTAAAATTTAAATTCAATTCTATTCATTGATTGATTGATGCTATATTAGGTAATCCTGCTAGCAGAGGATGGTTTCGATCCATCGACCTCTGGGTTAAGGGCCCAGCACGCTTCCGTTGCCGCACTCTGCTTTACAATTACACATTATCGAGTCAACATCTGAACCCTGGCTCTTTGCGCATTGTTTATCATTTGTGGTGAACATCTTTAAATTGCCATCACAGCTTCTGAAGTGAGCTATACGTGTGGGGTAGTCCACACGTACTGCAGCACAGGATTCTTGATTCTGAATGCTATTCATTATACGACTGAAACTTTGAAACGGTCTGATTATAGCAGAGGATGGTTTCGATCCATCGACCTCTGGTTTATGGGCCCAGCACGCTTCCGCTGCGCCACTCTGCTTCAAATAATCCCAGACGGGTCACAAACCCAGAAATCCAGGTTTAGGAGGTAGGTGCTTTATCCATTAGAACACTGGGGCACACGCGTATTTACAACATGAGATTAGACGAAAGAAATGAACGACCAACCAAGGACGAGCAAGGACTGAAATACAAAAGAATAAGGTAGGTATACTCGTTCTTAATTTTTCAATCAACCCCAGTCTCGCTACCAATCCCACACTCAATCATCTTCGTAACTGATATTTGTTTTAAAATGCTTGCTATTTATCTCTAATATTGTGAGGAGAACACTTCATGCTATCTATTGAGGCTAGACTAAAATTTAAATTCAATTCTATTCATTGATTGATTGATGCTATATTAGGTAATCCTGCTAGCAGAGGATGGTTTCGATCCATCGACCTCTGGGTTAAGGGCCCAGCACGCTTCCGTTGCGCCACTCTGCTTTACAATTACACATTATCGAGTCAACATCTGAACCCTGGCTCTTTGCGCATTGTTATCATTTGTGGTGAACATCTTTAAATTGCCATCACAGCTTCTGAAGTGAGCTATACGTGTGGGGTAGTCCACACGTACTGCAGCACAGGATTCTTGATTCTGAATGCTATTCATTATACGACTGAAACTTTGAAACGGTCTGATTATAGCAGAGGATGGTTTCGATCCATCAACCTCGGGGTCATGGGCCCAGCACGCTTCCGCTGCGCCACTCTGCTTCAAATAATGCCAGACGGGTCACAAACCCACAAATCCAGGTTTAGGAGGTAGGTGCTTTATCCATTAGAACACTGGGGCACACGCGTATTTACAACATGAGATTAGACCAAAGAAATGAACGACCAACCAAGGACGAGCAAGGACTGAAATTCAAAAGAATAAGGTAGGTATACTCGTTCTTAATTTTTCAATCAACCCCAGTCTCGCTACCAATCCCACGCTCAATCATCTTCGTAACTGATATTTGTTTTAAAATGCTTGCTATTTATCTCTGATATTGTGAGTAGAACACTTCATGCTATCTATTGAGGCTAGACTAAAATTTAATTACAATTCTATTCATTGATTGATTGATGCTATATTAGGTAATCCTGCTAGCAGAGGATGGTTTCGATCCATCGACCTCTGGGTTATGGGCCCAGCACGCTTCCGCTGCGCCACTCTGCTTTACAATTAACATTATCGAGTCAACATCTGAACCCTGGCTCTTTGCGCATTGTTATCTTTTGTGGGAAACATCTTTAAATTGCCATCACAGCTTCTGAAGTTAGCTATACGTGTGGGGTAGTCCACACGTACTGCAGCACAGGATTCTTGATTCTGAATGCTATTCATTATACGACTGAAACTTTGAAACGGTCTGATTATAGCAGAGGATGGTTTCGATCCATCGACCTCTGGTTTATGGGCCCAGCACGCTTCCGCTGCGCCACTCTGCTTTAAATCATCCCAGATGGGACACAAACCCACAAATCCAGGTTTAGGAGGTAGGTGCTTTATCCATTAGAACACTGGGGCACACGCGTATTTACAACATGAGATTTGACCAAAGAAATGAACGACCACCAAGCACTAGCAAGGACTGAAATACAAAAGAATAAGGTAGGTATACTCATTCTTAATTTTTCAATCAACCCCAGTCTCGCTACCAATCCCACGCTCAATCATCTTCGTAACGGATATTTGATTTAAAATGCTTGCTATTTATCTCTAATATTGTGAGGAGAACACTTCATGCTATCTATTGAGGCTAGACTAAAAAATCAATTGCAATTCATTTCATTGATTGATTCTATATTAGGTAATCCTGCTAGCAGAGGATGGTTCAATCCATCGACCTCTGGGTTATGGGCCCAGCACGCTTCCGATTCACCACTCTGTTTAACAATTACACAATATCGAGTCAACATCTGAACCCTGGCTCTTTGCGCATTATTATCTTTTGTGGGAAACATCTTTAAATTACCATCACAGCTTCTGAAGTGGGCAATACGTGTGGGGTAGTCCACACATACTGCAGCACAGGATTCTTGATTCTGAATGCTATTCATTTTACGACGGAAAATTTGAAACGGTCTGATTGTAGCAGAGGATGGTTTCGATCCATCAACCTCTGGGTCATGGGCCCAGCACGCTTCCACTGCGCCACTCTGCTTCAAATAATCCCAGACGGGTCACAAACCCCAAATCCAGGTTTAGGAGGTAGGTGCTTTATCCATTAGAACACTGGGGCACACGCGTATTTACAACATGAGATTAGACCAAAGAAATGAACGACCAACCAAGGACGAGCAAGGACTGAAATTCAAAAGAATAAGGTAGGTATACTCGTTCTTAATTTTTCAATCAACCCCAGTCTCGCTACCAATCCCACGCTCAATCATCTTCGTAACTGATATTTGTTTTAAAATGCTTGCTATTTATCTCTAATATTGTGAGTAGAACACTTCATGCTATCTATTGAGGCTAGACTAAAATTTAATTGCAATTCTATTCATTGATTGATTGATGCTATATTAGGTAATCCTGCTAGCAGAGGATGGTTTCGATCCATCGACCTCTGGGTTATGGGCCCAGCACGCTTCCGCTGCGCCACTCTGCTTTACACTTACACATTATCGAGTCAACATCTGAACCCTGGCTCTTTGCGCATTGTTATCTTTTGTGGTAAACATCTTTAAATTGCCATCACAGCTTCTGAAGTTAGCTATACGTGTGGGGTAGTCCACACGTACTGCAGCACAGGATTCTTGATTCTGAATGCTATTCATTATACGACTGAAACTTTGAACGGTCTGATTATAGCAGAGGATGGTTTCGATCCATCGACCTCTGGTTTATGGGCCCAGCACGCTTCCGCTGCGCCACTCTGCTTTAAATCATCCCATACTGGACACAAACCCACAAATCCAGGTTTAGGAGGTAGGTGCTTTATCCATTAGAACACTGGGGCACACGCGTATTTACAACATGAGATTTGACCAAAGAAATGAACGACCAACCAAGCACTGGCAAGGACTGAAATACAAAAGAATAAGGTAGGTATACTCATTCTTAATTTTTCAATCAACCCCAGTCTCGCTACCAATCCCACGCTCAATCATCTTCGTAACGGATATTTGATTTAAAATGCTTGCTATTTATCTCTAATATTGTGAGGAGAACACTGCATGCTATCTATTGAGGCTAGACTAAAAAATCAAATGCAATTAATTTCATTGATTGATTCTATATTAGGTAATCCTGCTAGCAGAGGATGGTTTCGATCCATCGACCTCTGGTTTATGGGCCCAGCACGCTTCCGCTTCACCACTCTGCTTAACATTTACACAATATCGAGTCAACATCTGAACCCTGGCTCTTTGCGCATTGTTATCTTTTGTGTAAAAATCTTTAAATTGCCATCACAGCTTCTGAAGTGGGCAATACGTGTGGGGTAGTCCACACGTACTGCAGCACAGGATTCTTGAATCTGAATGCAATTCATTTTACGACTGAGACTTTGAAACGGTCTGATTATAGCAGAGGGATGGTTTCGATCCTTTGACCTCTGGGTTATGGCCCAGCACGCTTCCGCTGCGCCACTCTGCATTTCAGTTACAAAATATAGATGCAACATCTAAACCCTGGCTCAATGCACATTGTTATTTTTTATGTGAAACATCTTTAAATTGCCATCACGGCGTCTGATGTGGGCAATACGTGTTGGGTCGTCCACACATACTGCAGCACAGGATTCTTGATTCTGATTTTAAATGCTATTCATTTTAAGACTGAATCATTGAATAGTTCTGATTGTAGCAGATGATGGTTTCGATCTATCGACCTCTGGGTTATGGGCCCAGCACGCTTCCGCTGCGCCACTCTGCATCAAATAATCCCATACGGGACACAAACCCACAAATCCAGGTTTAGGAGGTAGGTGCTTTATCCATTAGAAACACTGGGGCACACGCGTATTTACAACATGAGATTAGACCAAAGAAATGAACGACCAACCAAGCACTGGCAAGGACTGAAATACAAAAGATTAAGGTAGGTATACTCGTTCTTAATTTTTCAATCAACCCCAGTCTTGCTACCAATCCCACGCTCAATCATCTTCGTAACGGATATTCGTTTTAAAATGCTTGCTATTTATCTCTAATATTGTGAGTAGAACACTTCATGCTATCTATTGAGGCTAGACTAAAAATTTAATTGCAATTCATTGATTGATGCTATATTAGGTAATCCTGCTAGCAGAGGATGGTTTCGATCTATCGACCTCTGGGTTATGGGCCCAGCACGCTTCCGCTGCGCCACCCTGCTTAACAACTACACAATATCGAGTCAACATCTGAACCCTGGCTCTTTGCGCAATGTTATCTTTTGTGGGAAACATCTTTAAATTACCATCACAGCTTCTGAAGTGGGCAATACGTGTGGGGTAGTCCACACATACTGCAGCACAGGATTCTTGATTCTGAATGCTATTCATTATACGACTGAAACTTTGAAACGGTCTGATTATAGCAGAGGATGGTTTCGATCCATCGACCTCTGGTTTATGGGCCCAGCACGCTTCCGCTGCGCCACTCTGCTTTAAATCATCCCAGACGGGACACACACCCACAAATCCAGGTTTAGGAGGTAGGTGCTTTATCCATTAGAAACACTGGGGCACACGCGTATTTACAACATGAGATTTGACCAAAGAAATGAACGACCAACCAAGCACTAGCAAGGACTGAAATACAAAAGAATAAGGTAGGTATACTCATTCTTAATTTTCAATCAACCCCAGTCTCGCTACCAATCCCACGCTCAATCATCTTCGTAACGGATATTTGATTTAAAATGCTTGCTATTTATCTCTAATATTGTGAGGAGAACACTTCATGCTATCTATTGAGGCTAGACTAAAATATCAATTGCAATTCATTTCATTGATTGATTCTATATTAGGTAATCCTGCTAGCAGAGGATGGTTTCGATCCATCGACCTCTGGGTTATGGGCCCAGCACGCTTCCGATTCACCACTCTGTTTAACAATTACACAATATCGAGTCAACATCTGAACCCTGGCTCTTTGCGCATTGTTATCTTTTGTGGTAAAAATCTTTAAATTGCCATCACAGCTTCTGAAGTGGGCAATACGTGTGGGGTAGTCCACACGTACTGCAGCACAGAATTCTTGAATCTGAATGCAATTAATTTTACGACTGAGACTTTGAAACGGTCTGATTATAGCAGAGGATGGTTTCGATCCTTTGACCTCTGGGTTATGGGCCCAGCACGCTTCCGCTGCGCCACTCTGCATTTCAGTTACAAATTATAGATGCAACATCTAAACCCTGGCTCAATGCACATTGTTATTTTTTATGGGAAACATCTTTAAATTGCCATCACGGCGTCTGATGTGGGCAATACGTGTTGGGTCGTCCACACATACTGCAGCACAGGATTCTTGATTCTGATTTTAAATGCTATTCATTTTAAGACTGAATCATTGAATAGTTCTGATTGTAGCAGAGGATGGTTTCGATTCATCGACCTCTGGGTTATGGGCCCAGCACGCTTCCGCTGCGCCACTCTGCTTCAAATAATCCCAGACGGGTCACAAACCCAGAAATCCAGGTTTAGGAGGTAGGTGCTTTATCCATTAGAACACTGGGGCACACGCGTATTTACAACATGAGATTTGACCAAAGAAATGAACGACCAACCAAGCACTAGCAAGGACTGAAATACAAAAGAAAAAGGTAGGTATACTCATTCTTAATTTTTCAATCAACCCCAGTCTCGCTACCAATCCCACGCTCAATCATCTTCGTAACGGATATTTGTTTTAAAATGCTTGCTATTTATCTCTAATATTGTGAGTAGAACACTTCATGCAATCTATTGAGGCTAGACTAAAAATTAAATTGCAATTCTTTTTATTGATTGATTGATACTATATTAAATAATCCTGCTAGCAGAGGATGGTTTCAATCCATAGACCTCTGGATTATGGGCCCAGCACGCTTCCGCTGCGCCACTCTACTTTACAGTTACAAAATATAGATGCAACATCTGAACCCTGGCTCTTTGCGCATTGTTATCTTTTGTGGTAAACCTCTTTAAATTGCCAACACTGCTTCTGAAGTGAGCAATACGTGTGGGGTAGTCCACACGTACTGCAGCACAGGATTCTTGATTCTGAATGCTATTCATTATACGACTGAAACTTTGAAACGGTCTGATTATAGCAGAGGATGGTTTCGATCCATCGACCTCTGGTTTATGGGCCCAGCACGCTTCCGCTGCGCCACTCTGCTTCAAATCATCCCAGACGGGACACAAACCCACAAATCCAGGATTAGGAGGTAGGTGCTTTATCCATTAGAACACTGGGGCACACGCGTATTTACAACATGAGATTTGACCAAAGAAATGAACGACCAACCAAGCACTAGCAAGGACTGAAATACAAAAGAAAAAGGTAGGTATACTCATTCTTAATTTTTCAATCAACCCCAGTCTCGCTACCAATCCCACGCTCAATCATCTTCGTAACGGATATTTGATTTAAAATGCTTGCTATTTATCTCTAATATTGTGAGGAGAACACTTCATGCTATCTATTGAGGCTAGACTAAAAACTCAAATGCAATTCATTTCATTGATTGATTGAAGCTATATTAGGTAATCCTGCTAGCAGAGGATGGTTTCAATCCATCGACCTCTGGGTTATGGGCCCAGCACGCTTCCGCTTCACCCCTCTGCTTAACAAATACACAATATCGAGTCAACATCTGAACCCTGGCTCTTTGCGCATTGTTATCTTTTGTGGTAAACATCTTTAAATTGCCATCACAGCTTCTGAAGTGGGCAATATGTGTGGGGTAGTCCACACGTACTGCAGCACAGGATTCTTGATTCTGAATGCTATTCATTTTACGACTGTGACTTTGAAACGGTCTAATAATAGCAGAGGATGGTTTCTATCCATCGACCTCTGGGTTATGGGCCCAGCACGCTTCCGCTGCGCCACTCTGCTTTACAGTTACAAAATATAGATGCAACATCTGAACCCTGGCTCTTTGCGCATTATTATCTTTTGTGGTAAACATCTTTAAATTGCCATCACAGCTTCTGAAGTGAGCAATATGTGTGGGGTAGTCCACACGCACTGCAGCACAGGATTCTTGATTCTGAATGCTATTCATTATACGACTGAAACTTTGAAACGGTCTGATTATAGCAGAGGATGGTTTCGATCCATCGACCTCTGGTTTATGGGCCCAGCACGCTTCCGCTGCGCCACTCTGCTTCAAATCATCCCAGACGGGACACAAACCCACAAATCCAGGTTTAGGAGGTAGGTGCTTTATCCATTAGAACACTGGGGCACACGCGTATTTACAACATGAGATTTGACCAAAGAAATGAACGACCAACCAAGCACTAGCAAGGACTGAAATACAAAAGAATAAGGTAGGTATACTCATTCTTAATTTTTCAATCAACCCCAGTCTCGCTACCAATCCCACGCTCAATCATCTTCGTAACGGATATTTGATTTAAAATGCTTGCTATTTATCTCTAATATTGTGAGGAGAACACTTCATGCTATCTATTGAGGCTAGACTAAAAACTCAATTGCAATTCATTTCATTGATTGATTGATGCTATATTAGGTAATCCTGCGAGCAGAGGATGGTTTCGATCCATCGACCTCTGGGTTATGGGCCCAGCACGCTTCCGCTTCACCCCTCTGCTTAACAATTACACAATATCGAGTCAACATCTGAACCCTGGCTCTTTGCGCATTGTTATCTTTTGTGATAAACATCTTTAAATTGCCATAACAGCTTCTGAAGTGGGCAATATGTGTGGGGTAGTCCACACGTACTGCAGCACAGGATTCTTGATTCTGAATGCTATTAATTTTACGACTGTGACTTTGAAATGGTCTGATTATAGCAGAGGATAGTTTCGATCCATCGACCTCTGGGTTATGGGCCCAGCACGCTTCCGCTGCGCAACTGTGCTTTACAGTTACAAAATATAGATGCAACATCTAAACCCTGGCTCAATGCACATTGTTATTTTTTATGGTAAACATCTTTAAAATGCCATCACGGCGTCTGATGTGGGCAATACGTGTTGGGTAGTCCACACGTACTGCAGCACAGGATTCTTAATTCTGAATGCTATTCATTTTACGACTGAAACGGTCTGATTATAGCAGAGGATGGTTTCGATCTATCGACCTCTGGGTTATGGGCCCAGCACGCTTCCGCTGCGCCACTCTGCATCAAATAATCCCATACGGGACACAAACCCACAAATCCAGGTTTAGGAGGTAGGTGCTTTATCCATTAGAACACTGGGGCACACGCGTATTTACAAAATGAGATTAGACCAAAGAAATGAACGACCAACCAAGCACTGGCAAGGACTGAAATACAAAAGAATAAGGTAGGTATACTCGTTCTTAATTTTTCAATCAACCCCAGTCTCGCTACCAATCCCACGCTCAATCATCTTCGTAACGGATATTCGTTTTAAAATGCTTGCTATTTATCTCTAATATTGTGAGTAGAACACTTCATGCTATCTATTGAGGCTAGACTAAAAATTTAATTGCAATTCATTGATTGATTGATGCTATATTAGGTAATCCTGCTAGCAGAGGATGGTTTCGATCCATCGACCTCTGGGTTATGGGCCCAGCACGCTTCCGCTGCGCCACCCTGCTTAACAACTACACAATATCGAGTCAACATCTGAACCCTGGCTCTTTGCGCAATGTTATCTTTTATGTGAAACATCTTTAAATTACCATCACAGCTTCTGAAGTGGGCAATACGTGTGGGGTAGTCCACACACACTGCAGCACAGGATTCTTGATTCTGAATGCTATTCATTTTACGACTGAAAATTTGAAACGGTCTGATTATAGCAGAGGATGGTTTCGATCCATCAACCTCTGGATCATGGGGCCAGCACGCTTCCGCTGCGCCACTCTGCTTCAAATAATCCCAGACGGGTCACAAACCCACAAATCCAGGTTTAGGAGGTAGGTGCTTTATCCATTAGAACACTGGGGCACACCCATATTTACAACATGAGATTAGACCAAAGAAATGAACGACCAACCAAGGACGAGCAAGGACTGAAATTCTAAAGAATAAGGTAGGTATACTCGTTCTTAATTTTTCAATCAACCCCAGTCTCGCTACCAATCCCACGCTCAATCATCTTCGTAACTGATATTTGTTTCTTGCTATTTATCTCTAATATTGTGAGGAAAACACTTCATGCTATCTATTGAGGCTAGACTAAAATTTAATTGCAATTCTATTCATTGATTGATTGATGCTATATTAGGTAATCCTGCTAGCAGAGGATGGTTTCGATCCATCGACCTCTGGGTTATGGGCCCAGCACGCTTCCGCTGCGCCACCCTGCTTAACAACTACACAATATCGAGTCAACATCTGAACCCTGGCTCTTTGCGCATTGTTATCTTTTGTGGGAAACATCTTTAAATTACCATCACAGCTTCTGAAGTGGGCAATACGTGTGGGGTAGTCCACACGTACTGCAGCACAGGATTCTTTATTCTGAATGCTATTCATTTTACGACTGTGACTTTGAAACGGTCTGATTATAGCAGAGGATGGTTTCGATCCAACGACCTCTGGGTTATGGGCCCAGCACGCTTCCGCTGCGCCACTCTGCTTCAAATCACCCCAGACGCGACTCGAACCCACAATCCCTGGCTTAGGAGGCCAGCGCCTTATCCATTAGGCCACTGGGGCACACATGAGTTCACAACATGAGACTAGAACAAAGAAATGAACGACCAACCAAGCACTAGCAAGGTCTGAAATACATGAGAATAAGGTATAGGTACTCTCGTTCTTTATTTTTCAATCCACCCCAGTCTCGCTACCAATTCCACGCTCAATCATCATCGTAACGGATATTTGTTTTAAAATGGTCGCTATGTATCACTAATATTGTGAGTAGAACACTTCATGCTATATATTGAGGCTAGACGAAATATGTAATTACAATTCATTTCTTTGATTGATGCAATTTTAGGTATTCCTACTAGCAGAGGATGGTTTTGATCCATCGACCTCTGGGTTATGGGCCCAGCACGCTTCCGCTACGCCAATCTGCTTAATTTTTAAAAAATATAGATTCACATCTAAACCCTGGCTCTTTGCGCATTGTTATTTTTTGTGGTAAACATCTTTAAATTGCCATCAAGGCTTCTGATGTGGGCAATATGTGTCGGGTAGTCCAAACGTACTGCAGCACAGGATTCTTGATTGAGATTTTAAAAGCTATTCATTTTAAGACTGACACATTGAAAATGTATGAATATAGCAGAGGATGGTTTCGATCCAACGACCTCTGGGTTATGGGCCCAGCACGCTTCCGCTGCGCCAATCTGCTTCAAATCACCCCAGACGGGACTCGAACCCACAATCCCAGGCTTAGGAGGCCAGTGCCTTATCCATTAGGCCACTAGGGCACACGTGTGTTTACAACATGAGACTAGAACAAAGAAATGAACGACCAACCAAGCACTAGCAAGGTCTGAAATACATGAGAATAAGGTATAGGTATACTCGTTCTTTATTTTTCAATCCACCCCAGTCTCGCTACCAATCCCACGCTCAATCATCATCGTAACGGATATTTGTTTTAAAATGATCGCTATATATCACTAATATTGTGAGTAGAACACTTCATGCTATATATTGAGGCTATACAAAATATGTAATTACAATTCACTTCTTTGATTGATGCAATTTTAGGTATTCCTACTAGCAGAGGATGGTTTTGATCCATCGACCTCTGGGTTATGGGCCCAGCACGCTTCCGCTGCTCCACTCTGCTTAAATTTTAAAAATATAGAGTCAACATCTAAACCCTGGCTCTTTGCGCATTGTTATTTTTTGTGCTAAACATCTTTAAATTGCCATCACGGCTTCTGATGTGGGCAATATGTGTCGGGTAGTCCACACGTACTGCAGCACAGGATTCTTGATTCAGATTTTAAATGCTATTCGTTTTAAGACTGACACATTGAAAACATATGAATATAGCAGAGGATGGTTTTGATCCATCGACCTCTGGGTTATGGGTTATGGGCCCAGCACGCTTCCGCTGCGCCACTCTGCTTAAATATTAAAAAATATAGAGTCAACATCTAAACCCTGGCTCTTTGCGCATTGTTATTTTTTGTGGTAAACATCTTTAAATTGCCATCACGGCTTCTGATGTGGGCAATATGTGTCGGGTAGTGCACACGTACTGCAGCACAGGATTCTTGATTCAGATTTTAAATGCTATTCATTTTAAGACTGACACATTGAAAAGATATGAATATAGCAGAGGATGGTTTCGATCCATCGACCTCTGGGTTATAGGCCCAGCACCCTTCCGCTGCGCCACTCTGCTTAATTTTTAAAAAATATAGAGTCAACATCTAAACCCTGGCTCTTTGCGCATTGTTATTTTTTGTGGTAAACATCTTTAAATTGCCATCACGGCTTCTGATGTGGGCAATATGTGTCGGGTAGTCCACACGTACTGCAGCACAGGATTCTTGATTGAGATTTTAAAAGCTATTCATTTTAAGACTGACACATTGAAAATCTATGAATATAGCAGAGGTTGGTATCTATCCAACGACCTCTGTGTTATGGGCCCAGCACGCTTCCGCTGCGCCACTCTGCTTCAAATCACCCCAGACAGGACTCGAACCCACAATCCCTGGCTTAGGAGGCCAGTACCTTATCCATTAGGCCACTAGGGCGCACATGTGTTCACAACATGAGACTAGAACAAAGAAATGAACGACCAACCAAGCACTAGCAAGGTCTGAAATACATGAGAATAAGGTATAGGTACTCTCGTTCTTTATTTTTCAATCCACCCCAGTCTCGCTACCAATCCCACGCTCAATCATCATCGTAACGGATATTTGTTTTAAAATGTTCGCTATGTCTCACTAATATTGGGAGTAGAACACTTCATGCTATCTATTGAGGCTAGACTAAATATGTAATTGCAATTCATTTCTTTGATTGATGCAATTTAAGGTATTCCTACTAGCAGAGGATGGTTTTGATCCATCGACCTCTGGGTTATGGGACCAGCACGCTTCCGCTGCGCCACTCTGCTTCAATTTTAAAAAATATAGAGTCAACATCTAAACCCTGGCTCTTTGCGCATTGTTATTTTTTGTGGTAAACATCTTTAAATTGCCATCACGGCTTCTGATGTGGGCAATATGTGTCGGGTAGTGCACACGTACTGCAGCACAGGATTCTTGATTCAGATTTTAAATGCTATTCATTTTAAGACTGACACATTGAAAAGATATGAATATAGCAGAGGATGGTTTTCGATCCATCGACCTCTGGGTTATGGGCCCAGCACGCTTCCGCTGCGCCACTCTGCTTTAATTTTTAAAAATATAGAGTCAACATCTAAACCCTGGCTCTTTGCGCATTGTTATTTTTTGTGGTAAACATCTTTAAATTGCCATCACGGCTTCTGATGTGGGCAATATGTGTCGGGTAGTCCACACGTACTGCAGCACAGGATTCTTGATTCAGATTTTAAATGCTATTCATTTTAAGACTGACATATTGAAAACATATGAATATAGCAGAGGATGGTTTCGATCCATCGACCTCTGGGTTATGGGCCCAGCACGCTTCCGCTGCGCCACTCTGCTTCAAATCACCCCAGACGGGACTCAAACCCACAATCCCTTGCTTAGGAGGCCAGTCGCCTTATCCATTAGGCCACTGGGGCACACATGAGTTCACAACATGAGACTAGAACAAAGAAATGAACGACCAACCAAGCACTAGCAAGGTCTGAAATACATGAGAATAAGGTATAGGTACTCTCGTTCTTTATTTTTCAATCCACCCCAGTCTCGCTACCAATCCCCCGCTCAATCATCATCGTAACGGATATTTGTTTTAAAATGATTGCTATGTATCACTAATATTGTGAGTAGAACACTTCATGCTATATATTGAGGCTAGACGAAATATGTAATTACAATTCAATTCTTTGATTGATGCAATTTTAGGTATTCCTACTAGCAGAGGATGGTTTTGATCCATCGACCTCTGGGTTATGGGCCCAGCACGCTTCCGCTACGCCACTCTGCTTAATTTTTAAAAAATATAGATTCACATCTAAACCCTGGCTCTTTGCGCATTGTTATTTTTTGTGGTAAACATCTTTAAATTGCCATCACGGCTTCTGATGTGGGCAATATGTGTCGGGTAGTCCAAACGTACTGCAGCACAGGATTCTTGATTGAGATTTTAAAAGCTATTCATTTTAAGACTGACACATTGAAAATGTATGAATATAGCAGAGGATGGTATCTATCCAACGACCTCTGTGTTATGGGCCCAGCACGCTTCCGCTGCGCCAATCTGCTTCAATCACCCCAGACGGGACTCGAACCCACAATCCCAGGCTTAGGAGGCCAGTGCCTTATCCATTAGGCCACTAGGGCACACGTATGTTTACAACATGAGACTAGAACAAAGAAATGAACGACCAACCAAGCACTAGCAAGGTCTGAAATACATGAGAATAAGGTATAGGTATACTCGTTCTTTATTTTTCAATCCACCCCAGTCTCGCTACCAATCCCACGCTCAATCATCATCGTAACGGATATTTGTTTTAAAATGATCGCTATATATCACTAATATTGTGAGTAGAACACTTCATGCTATATATTGAGGCTAGACAAAATATGTAATTACAATTCACTTCTTTGATTGATGCAATTTTAGGTATTCCTACTAGCAGAGGATGGTTTTGATCCATCGACCTCTGGGTTATGGGCCCAGCACGCTTCCGCTGCTCCACTCTGCTTAAATTTTAAAAAATATAGAGTCAACATCTAACCCTGGCTCTTTGCGCATTGTTATTTTTTGTGGTAAACATCTTTAAATTGCCATCACGGCTTCTGATGTGGGCAATATGTGTCGGGTAGTCCACACGTACTGCAGCACAGGATTCTTGATTCAGATTTTAAATGCTATTCATTTTAAGACTGACACATTGAAAACATATGAATATAGCAGAGGATGGTTTTGATCCATCGACCTCTGGGTTATGGGTTATGGGCCCAGCACGCTTCCGCTGCGCCACTCTGCTTAAATTTTAAAAAATATAGAGTCAACATCTAAACCCTGGCTCTTTGCGCATTGTTATTTTTTGTGGTAAACATCTTTAAATTGCCATCACGGCTTCTGATGTGGGCAATATGTGTCGGGTAGTGCACACGTACTGCAGCACAGGATTCTTGATTCAGATTTTAAATGCTATTCATTTTAAGACTGACACATTGAAAAGATATGAATATAGCAGAGGATGGTTTCGATCCATCAACCTCTGGGTTATGGGCCCAGCACGCTTCCGCTGCGCCACTCTGCTTAAATTTTAAGAAATATAGAGTCAACATCTAAACCCTGGCTCTTTGCGCATTGTTATTTTTTGTGGTAAACATCTTTAAATTGCCATCACGGCTTCTGTGCCCTATACCACGAAGCTCGCTGAACATACCCAGGCTTTCTTGGGAAAACCTGGCTCGACAGAGCCGCAACTCGCAATCAGAGTTAAATGGTACCACGAAGCTCACTTTAGATTCAATTAGTTGAACCAGGTTTTCCGCTTTAGGTTCAGTGCGCGTTCACGTGAAAGGGGCGTTTTTTGCGTCATTTTTCTCACCTTTACGATAGATCAATCAGTCTATATGCGTTTAAGTGAAAATATTCTGCATATTGTTTGTAAAATAACTATGCCAAATGCAGAATTGTTCGCCATTAATCCAAATAGAATGATGATGATTTAAAAATGCATAAGCAACGTCCATCCTGCCTTATTCTATCATTTAGGGAATTCACTTTAAATACACCCTATTTAAGAAATGTATGGCATGTTTTCGACTGCTGTGAGGTAGCGGCTCTAGCGTAATGGATTGGTATAAGACCCGAACGCCAGCGACCGGGGTTCAATTTCGCCGGTCTATCATCATGCAATTTACCCCCATAGATGTGGTGCCAGCACGGCCTTGTAAATATGGCTTCAAGTTCGAAATAAGCACAAAAATATAATTTCATAAGCTTTAGTGAATAAGTATTCCATATGCATGAGAATTAGGACTTTTTAAGCTTCACATACATTTGCATTACTTGTGAGTCGAACACCCCGGGCAGAAATTCAAGACTGACGCGCTACCTCCACTCCAGCACACTGTCACAGAGACACAATGCGCAACAGTAATCATTGTCTACATAAGGTCCAAAAGGACGATCAAATAACGAACACCCTCTGATGAGAATCTGTATCTCTCATGAAGAACCCCAATTTCGTTGTTTGCACAATGACAGTCTGAAATCTGAATATCGTCAGACAATGCCAAGGGATCGGTTCTGTCCCGTAAAACCCTCTGTCTCCGGAGAGACGCCTGTACGAGAAGTGCGCCGGGGTCCACGGGAACACCCACAAATGGTGACGCCATTGTCAGAGGAGGGGCTAGGAACCTGCGCACGCCGATTTAATGTAGCCGATCTCCGGCTAGACTAAGCCGAAAAACTGCTCCCGAACCAGGTTTGGTTGCGAGCATAAGTCACCATGGTGATACAGCGACGCTAAAAGAGATCGACTTTCGTGGTACAACTAACCCAGGCTTGGAGCTCAACATACCTCGCTAACCCTCTAAGCGAGCTTCGTGGTACAGGGCCCTGATGTGGGCAATATGTGTCGGGTAGTCCACATGTACTGCAGCACAGGATTCTTGATTCAGATTTTAAATGCTATTCATTTTAAGAATGACACATTGAACAAATATGAATTAGGCAGAGGGTGTTCGATCCACCGACCTCTGGTTATGGGCCAGACACGCTTCCTATGCGCCACTCTGTTCAAAATCACAACAGACGCGATCGAACCCACAATCACTGGCTTAGGAGGCAGCGCCTTATCCATTAGCACTTGGGCCCACATGAGTCACAAACATATGAGGACTTTAGAAACACAAGAAAGAACGACCACCCAAGCACTAGCAAGGTCCTGAAATACATGAGAATAAGGTATAGTACCTCTCGTTCTTATTTGTCATCCACCCCAGTCTAGCTACCACTTCACGCTCAATCATCATCGTAACGGATATTTGTTTTAAAATGGTCGCTATGTATCACTAATATTGTGAGTAGAACACTTCATGCTATATATTGAGGCTAGACGAAATATGTAATTACAATTCATTTCTTTGATTGATGCAATTTTAGGTATTCCTACTAGCAGAGGATGGTTTTGATCCATCGACCTCTGGGTTATGGGCCCCAGCACGCTTCCGCTACGCCAATCTGCTTAATTTTTAAAAAATATAGATTCACATCTAAACCCTGGCTCTTTGCGCATTGTTATTTTTTTGTGGTAAACATCTTTAAATTGCCATCACGGCTTCTGATGTGGGCAATATGTGTCGGGTAGTCCAAACGTACTGCAGCACAGGATTCTTGATTGAGATTTTAAAAGCTATTCATTTTAAGACTGACACATTGAAAATGTATGAATATAGCAGAGGATGGTTTCGATCCAACGACCTCTGGGTTATGGGCCCAGCACGCTTCCGCTGCGCCAATCTGCTTCAAATCACCACAGACGGGACTCGAACCCACAATCCCAGGCTTAGGAGGCCAGTGCCTTATCCATTAGGCCACTAGGGGCACACTGTGTTTCACAACATGAGACTAGAACAAAGAAATGAACGACCAACCAAGCACTAGCAAGGTCTGAAATACATGAGAATAAGGTATAGGTATACTCGTTCTTTATTTTTTCAATCCACCCCAGTCTCGCTACCAATCCCACGCTCAATCATCATCGTAACGGCTATTTGTTTTAAAATGATTCGCTATGTATCACTAATATTGTGAGTAGAACACTTCATGCCATCTATTGAGGCTAGACAAAATATTTAATTGCAATTCATTTCTTTGATTGATGCAATTTTAGGTATTCTAACTAGCAGAGGATGGTTTTGATCCATCGACCTCTGGGTTATGGCCCAGCACGCTTCCGCTGCCCACTCTGCTTAATTTTAAAAAATATAGAGTCAACATCTAAACCCTGGCTCTTTGCGCATTGTTATTTTTTGTGGTAAACATCTTTAAATTGCCATCACGGCTTCTGATGTGGGCAATATGTGTCGGGTAGTCCACACGTACTGCAGCACAGGATTATTGATTCAGATTTTAAATGCTATTCATTTTAAGACTGACACATTGAAAAGATATGAATATAGCAGAGGATGGTTTCGATCCATCGACCTCTGGGTTATGGGCCCAGCACGCTTCCGCTGCGCCACTCTGCTTAATTTTAAAAAATATAGATGTCAACATCTAAACCCTGGCTCTTTGCGCATTGTTATTTTTTGTGGTAAACATCTTAAATTGCCATCACGGCTTCTGATGTGGGCATATGTGTCGGGTATTCCACACGTACTGCAGCACAGGATTCTTGATTCAGATTTTTAAATGCTATCATTTTAAGACTGACACATTGAAAAGATATGAATATAGCAGAGGATGGTTTCGATCCATCGACCTCTGGGTTATGGGCCCAGCACGCTTCCGCTGCGCCACTCTGCTTAATTTTTAAAAAATATAGAATCAACATCTAAACCCTGGCTCTTTGCGCATTGTTATTTTTTGTGTTAAACATCTTTAAATTGCCATCACGGCTTCTGATGTGGGGCAATATGTGTCGGTTAGTCCACTCGTACTGCAGCACAGGATTCTTGATTCAGATTTTAAATGCTATTCATTTTAAGACAGACACATTGAAAACATATGAATATAGCAGAGGATGTTTTCGATCCAACGACCTCTGGGTTATGGGCCCAGCACGCTTCCGCTGCGCCACTCTGCTTCAAATCACCCCAGACGCGACTCGTACCCACAATCCCTGGCTTAGGAGGCCAGCGCCTTATCCATTAGGCCACTGGGGCACACATGAGTTTACAACATGAGACTAGAACAAAGAAATGAATGACCAACCAAGCACTAGCAAGGTCTGAAATACATGAGAATAAGGTATAGGTACTACTCGTTCTTTATTTTTCAATCCACCCCAGTCTCGCTACCAATCCCACGCTCAATCATCATCGTAACGGATATTTGTTTTAAAATGTTCGCTATGTCTCACTAATATTGGGAGTAGAACACTTCATGCTATCTATTGAGGCTAGACTAAATATGTAATTGCAATTCATTTCTTTGATTGATGCAATTTAGGTATTCCTACTAGCAGAGGATGGTTTTGATCCATCGACCTCTGGGTTATGGGCCCAGCACGCTTCCGCTGCGCCACTCTGCTTCAATTTTTAAAAAATATAGAGTCAACATCTAAACCCTGGCTCTTTGCGCATTGTTATTTTTTGTGGTAAACATCTTTAAATTGCCATCACGGCTTCTGATGTGGGCAATATGTGTCGGGTAGTCCACACTTACTGCAGCACAGGATTCTTGATTCAGATTTTAAATGCTATTCATTTTAAGACTGACACATTGAAAAAATATGAATATAGCAGAGGATGGTTTCGATCCATCGACCTCTGGGTTATGGGCCCAGCACGCTTCCGCTGCGCCACTCTGCTTCAATTCACCCCAGACGGGACTCGAACCCACAATCCCTGTCTTAGGACGCCAGTGCCTTATCCATTAGGCCACTGGGGCACACATGAGTTCACAACATGAGACTAGAACAAAGAAATGAACGACCAAGCAAGCACTAGCAAGGTCTGAAATACATGAGAATAAGGTATAGGTCTACTCGTTCTTTATTTTTCAATCCACCCCAGTCTCGCTACCAATCCCACGCTCAATCATCATCGTAACGGATATTTGTTTTAAAATGATCGCTATGTATCACTAATATTGTGAGTAGAACACTTCATGCCATCTATTGAGGCTAGACTAAATATTTAATTGCAATTCATTTCTTTGATTGATGCAATTTTAGGTATTCCTACTAGCAGAGGATGGTTTCGATCCATCGACCTCTGGGTTATGGGCCCAGCACGCTTCCGCTGCGCCACTCTGCTTAATTTTAAAAAATATAGAGTCAACATCTAAACCCTGGCTCTTTGCGCATTGTTATTTTTTGTGGTAAACATCTTTAAATTGCCATCACGGCTTCTGATGTGGGCAATATGTGTCGGGTAGTCCACACGTACTGCAGCACAGGATTCTTGATTCAGATTTTAAATGCTATTCATTTTAAGACTGACACATTGAAAACATATGAATATAGCAGAGGATGGTTTCGATCCATCGACCTCTGGGTTATGGGCCCAGCACGCTTCCGCTGCGCCACTCTGCTTCAAATCACCCCTGACGGGACTCGGACCCACAATCCCATGGCTTAGGAGGCCAGTGCCTTATCCATTAGGCCACTAGGGGCACACGTATGATTTACAACATGAGACTAGAACAAAGAAATGAACGACCAACCAAGCACTAGCAAGGTCTGAAATACATGAGAATAAGGTATAGGTATACTCGTTCTTTATTTTTCAATCCACCCCAGTCTCGCTACCAATCCCACGCTCAATCATCATCGTAACGGATATTTGTTTTAAAATGATTGCTATGTATCACTAATATTGTGAGTAGAACACTTCATGCCATCTATTGAGGCTAGACTAAATATTTAATTGCAATTCATTTCTTTGATTGATGCAATTTAGGTATTCCTACTAGCAGAGGATGGTTTTGATCCATCGACCTCTGGGTTATGGGCCCAGCACGCTTCCGCTGCGCCACTCTGCTTAATTTTTAAAAAATATAGAGTCAACATCTAAACCCTGGCTCTTTGCGCATTGTTATTTTTTGTGGTAAACATCTTTAAATTGCCATCACGGCTTCTGATGTGGGCAATATGTGTCGGGTAGTCCACACGTACTGCAGCACAGGATTCTTGATTCAGATTTTAAATGCTATTCATTTTAAGACTGACACATTGAAAACATATGAATATAGCAGAGGATGGTTTCGATCCATCGACCTCTGGGTTATGGGCCCAGCACGCTTCCGCTGCGCCACTCTGCTTAATTTTTAAAAATTATAGAGTTAACATCTAAACCCTGGCTCTTTGCGCATTGTTATTTTTTGTGGTAAACATCTTTAAATTGCCATCACGGCTTCTGATGTGGGCAATATGTGTCGGGTAGTCCACACGTACTGCAGCACAGATTCTTGATTCAGATTTTAAATGCTATTCATTTTAAGACTGACACATTGAAAACATATGAATATAGCAGAGGATTGGTTTCGATCCATCGACCTCTGGGTTATGGGCCCAGCACGCTTCCGCTGCGCCACTCTGCTTCAAATCACCCCAGACGGGACTCGAACCCACAATCCCTGGCTTAGGAGGCCAGTGCCTTATCCATTAGGCCACTGGGGCGCACATGAGTTCACAACATGAGACTAGAACAAAGAAATGAACGACCAACCAAGCACTAGCAAGGTCTGAAATACATGAGAATAAGGTATAGGTATACTCGTTCTTTATTTTTCAATCCACCCCAGTCTCGCTACCAATCCCACGCTCAATCATCATCGTAACGGATATTTGTTTTAAATGGATCGCTATGTATCACTAATATTGTGAGTAGAACACTTCATGCTATCTATTGAGGCTAGACTAAATATGTAATTGCAATTCATTTCTTTGATTGATGCAATTTTAGGTATTCCTACTAGCAGAGGATGGTTTTGATCCATCGACCTCTGGGTTATGGGCCCAGCACGCTTCCGCTGCGCCACTCTGCTTAATTTTTAAAAAAATATAGATTCACATCTAAACCCTGGCTCTTTGCGCATTGTTATTTTTTGTGGTAAACATCTTTAAATTGCCATCACGGCTTCTGATGTGGGCAATATGTGTCGGGTAGTCCAACCGTACTGCAGCACAGGATTCTTGATTGAGATTTTAAAAGCTATTCATTTTAAGACTGACACATTGAAAATGTATGAATATAGCAGAGGATGGTTTCGATCCAACGACCTCTGGGTTATGGGCCCAGCACGCTTCCGCTGCGCCACTCTGCTTCAAATCACCCCTGACGGGACTCGAACCCACAATCCCTTGCTTAGGAGGCCAGTGCCTTATCCATTAGGCCACTAGGGCACATGATGTTTACAACATGAGACTAGAACAAAGAAATGAACGACCAACCAAGCACTAGCAAGGTCTGAAATACATGAGAATAAGGTATAGGTATACTCGTTCTTTATTTTCAATCCACCCCAGTCTCGCTACCAATCCCACGCTCAATCATCATCGTAACGGATATTTGTTTTAAAATGATTGCTATGTATCACTAATATTGTGAGTAGAAACACTTCATGCTATCTATTGAGGCTAGACTAAATATGTAATTGCAATTCATTTCTTTGATTGATGCAATTTTAGGTATTCCTACTAGCAGAGGATGGTTTTGATCCATCGACCTCTGGGTTATGGGCCCAGCACGCTTCCGCTGCGCCACTCTGCTTAATTTTAAAAAATATAGAGTCAACATCTAAACCCTGGCTCTTTGCGCATTGTTATTTTTTGTAGTAACATCTTTAAATTGCCATCACGGCTTCTGATGTGGGCAATATGTGTCGGGTAGTCCACACGTACTGCAGCACAGGATTCTTGATTCAGATTTTAAATGCTATTCATTTTAAGACGGACACATTGAAAACATATGAATATAGCAGAGGATGGTTTCGATCCATCGACCTCTGGGTTATGGGCCCAGCACGCTCCGCTGCGCCACTCTGCTTCAAATCACCCCAGACGGGACTCGAACCCACAATCCCTGCTTAGGAGGCCAGTACCTTATCCATTAGGCCACTGGGGCGCACATGATTTCACAACATGAGACTAGAACAAAGAAATGAACGACCAACCAAGCACTAGCAAGGTCTGAAATACATGAGAATAAGGTATAGGTATACTCGTTCTTTATTTTTCAATCCACCCCAGTCTCGCTACCAATCCCCCGCTCAATCATCATCGTAAACGGATATTTGTTTTAAAATGATCGCTATGTATCACTAATATTGTGAGTAGAACACTTCATGCTATCTATTGAGGCTAGACTAAATATGTAATTGCAATTCACTTTCTTTGATTGATGCAATTTTAGGTATTCCTACTAGCAGAGGATGGTTTTGATCCATCGACCTCTGGGTTATGGGCCCAGCACGCTTCCGCTGCGCCACTCTGCTTAATTTTAAAAAATATAGAGTCAACATCTAAACCCTGGCTCTTTGCGCATTGTTATTTTTTGTGGTAAACATCTTTAAATTGCCATCACGGCTTCTGATGTGGGCAATATGTGTCGGTTAGTCCACACGTACTGCAGTACAGGATTCTTGATCAGATTTTAAATGCTATTCATTTTAAGACTGACACATTGAAATCATATGAATATAGCAGAGGATGGTTTTCGATCCATCGACCTCTGGGTTATGGGCCCAGCACGCTTCCGCTGCGCCACTCTGCTTAATTTTTAAAAAATATAGGGTCAACATCTAAACCCTGGCTCTTTGCGCGTTGTTATTTTTTGTGTTAAACATCTTTAATTGCCATCACGGCTTCTGATGTGGCAATATGTGTCGGGTAGTGCACACGTACTGCAGCACAGGATTCTTGATTCAGATTTTAAATGCTATCATTTTAAGAATGACACATTGAAAAGATTTGAATATAGCTAGAGGTTGGTTTCGATCCCATCGACCTCTGGGTTATGGGGCCCAGCACGCTTCCGCATGCGCACTCTGCTTAATTTTTACAAAATTAGCATTCAACCATTAAACCCTGGCTCTTTCGCATGTTATTTTTTGTGTTACACATCTTAAATTCATCACGGCTATGATGGGGCAATATGTGTCGGGTAGTACAACATACTGCAGCACCGGATCTTGATTCAGATTTTAAATGTATTCATTTTAAGGACTGACACATGAAAAAATCTGAATATAGCAGAGGATGGTTTCGATTCATCGCCTTGGGTTTATGGGCCCAGCACGCTTCCGCTGCGCCCACTCTGCTTGATTGTTAAAACACTATAGAGTCAACCATCTTAAACCCTGCTCTTTGCGATTGTTATTTTTTGTGGGGTAAAACATCTTTAATTGCCATCACGGCTTCTGATTTTTCAATCCACCCCAGTCTCGCTACCAATCCCACGTCAATCATCATCGTAACGGATATTTGTTTAAAATGTCGCTATTGTCTCACTAATATTGGGAGTAGAACACTTCAGCTATCTATTGAGGCTAGACGAAATATGTAATTACAATTCATTTCTTTGATTGATGCAATTTTAGGTATTCCTAATAGCAGAGGATGGTTTTGATCCATCGACCTCTGGGTTATGGGCCCAGCACGCTTCCGCTGCGCCACTCTGCTTAAATTTTAAAAATATAGAGTCAACATCTAAACCCGGCTCTTTGCGCATTGTTATTTTTTGTGGTAACATCTTTAAATTGCCATCCGGCTTCTGATGTGGGCAATATGTGTCGGGTAGTCCACACGTACTGCAGCACAGGATTCTTGATTCAGATTTTAAATGCTATTCATTTTAAGACTGACACATTGAAAACATATGAATATAGCAGAGGATGGTTTCAATCCATCGACCTCTGGGTTATGGGCCCAGCACGCTTCCGCTGCGCCACTGTGCTTCAAATCACCCCAGACGGGACTCGAACCCACAATCCCTGGCTAAGGAGGCCAGTGCCTTATCCATTAGGCCACTGGGGCGCACATGAGTTCACAACATGAGACTAGAACAAAGAAATGAACGACCAACCAAGCACTAGCAAGGTCTGAAATACATGAGAATAAGGTATAGGTACTCTCGTTCTTTATTTTTCAATCCACCCCAGTCTCGCTACTGTCGGAGATTAATCGAGATTTAAAACACTTAGACTAATTTAAGAGAGAGTGTAAAAGAAATCGAGGGGTCCGGAGCAAGAATTGAAAAAGACTTTATCGTGCAGCAAAACAACAACGACAACAGCCTGAGTGGGTTTGCAAAGTCACTGGCCCCACATTGGGCAGCAGCCTCACTTATACACGTATAGGAATTTCGGTAACCCTTCCTTTTACAGTCCCCTAATTACTAGGTATTTACCCGGTAAAAACTTGGTAAATCATAGTGTATTACTGGGTAATTACCACTGGTAATAAGAAGGTAAATACAGAGGTAGTTACCCAGTAAATACATGGTAAATCATAGTGTATTACTGGGTAATTACCACTGGTAATAAGAAGGTAAATACAGAGGTAGTTACCCAGTAAATACATGGTAAATCATAGTGTATTACTGGGTAATTACCACTGGTAATAAGAAGGTAAATACAGAGGTAGTTACCCAGTAAATACATGGTAAATCATAGTGTATTACTGGGTATTTACCACTGGTAATAAGAAGGTAAATACAGAGGAATTATCCGATAAATGATAGTGTGTTACTGTGTAATTACCACTGGTAATAAGAAGGTATATACAAAAGAATTACAGCTGAAGTACCAAGTTAAACCTCCACTATTACCCATCAACTCAACTAAGTACTGTGTAAATTACTTTTTCTTAGTTATTATTCATAGCTACACCCATTCAGAAAGGGTTTATTCGATTTACCTTAGAAACTACGGAATTACTTACCTGGTAACAAGCTCCGCAGGAACAGTTTTCCTCTAGTTTCATGGTACATCTTCTTAAATACTGGGTACAAAGCCGTTTGTTTCCATGGTGTTACCACGTTATTACCATATAATTTATAATGGATACATTCCATTGTCCATGCAGTCAACACAAACTGGTACCATGTACGTTCTGCGACGTTACCAAGTAAAACGCGACAATTTACCCGGTAAGTAAGCTGAAACTGTACTGTAAAAGGAAGCCTCGTTTGTTTCCATGGTATTACCAGGTTCTTACATAATTTGTAATACGTTATTCCCTTTTCCATGCAGTCAACACAAACTTGTACCATGTACGTTCTGCGACGTTACCAAGTAAAACGCGACAATTTACCCGGTAAGTAACCTGAAACTGTACTGTAAAAGGAAGCCTTGTTTGTTTCCATGGTATTACCAGGTTCTTACCATATAATTTGTAATACGTTATTCCCTTTTCCATGCAGTCAACACAAACTTGTACCATGTACGTTCTGCGACGTTACCAAGTAAAACCCGACAATTTACCCGGTAAGTAACCTGAAACTGTACTGTAAAAGGAAGCCTCGTTTGTTTCCATGGTATTACCAGGTTCTTACCATATAATTTGTAATACGTTATTCCCTTTTCCATGCAGTCAACTCAAACTTGTACCATGTACGTTCTGCGACGTTACCAAGTAAAACCCGACAATTTACCCGGTAAGTAACCTGAAACTGTACTGTAAAAGGAAGCCTCGTTTGTTTCCATGGTATTACCAGGTTCTTACCATATAATTTGTAATACGTTATTCCCTTTTCCATGCAGTCAAAACAAACTGGTACCATGTACGTTCTGCGACGTTACCAAGTAAAACACAACAATTTACCCAGTAATTAAGCTGAAACTGTACTGTAAAAGGAAGCCTCGTTTGTTTCCATGGTATTACCAGGTTCTTACCATATAATTTGTAATACATTATTCCCTTTTCCATGCAGTCAACACAAACTTGTACCATGTGAGTTCTGCGACGTTACCAAGTAAAACACGACAATTTACCCAGTAAGTTAGCTGAAACTGTACTGCAAAAGGAAGCCTTGTTCGTTTCCATGGTATTACAAGGCTCTTACCATACAAGTTGTAACTGGTTATTCCCTTCTCCATGCAATCAACACAAACCATATATGTTCTGCAACATCGTTCACCAGTAGTTAAGCACTTTAATTGTTGTTATAAAATCCCAAACCACTGTTGATGAAAGGCATATTAAAATTAAACAAAATCAAAGGCTTATCTTTCAAACAATGCATATCTCACAAACGGGCACTGAACACTGAAGAAATCTGACAAAAAAAGAGCCGTCCACATCAACTCAATTTAAATGTTACTGATGGTGTTTTCATAATAAACATGACAGTGTTATGGCAAGTGACCACAAGGAAGACTGCTTCAAACTCTACAATTTGAATAAGTGGTGAATGCCATGCAGCAATCTGCCTATGGGAGCATCTTTGTGGTCATTCGCAAACCAATGAGTCCACTCGATGAATGAGAGATGACTCTTTAGTGTATTCTCTGTGAGGTATCCCTGCAGTCTCCACATCTGGGATTTGAAGGCTGACCAAGACCTGACCAGGTACCTCCAAATCTCCCCTTCCATACTGTAATAAAGAATCAGAAGACAAGAAAATAAACATTAGGACAGTCAATTAATGAACATTTCTAGAACATGTAGAACTCAAAGATTATTTTGTTTATCAGTTAAGAAAGGATGCTGGTCCTCTGGCCATTGTGTTTGGTCATATTGAAAAGAGAAAAAGGCATAGCCATAAATACAGTTAATAGGACGGGAGGGGACAGGCTGTTACCTCCGGTTAGCCCTTTAGCATCGAGCTAGCGGAGCTTCTGTCATTCAAATAACTCGGACATGTTGTTTAAAACCTATAACACCGAATTTATTAAAATATCCGGATTTAATCGGGCTCTCTCCCATAAGTACAGTTAATAGGACGGGAAGAGACAGGCTCTGTTAGCCCCGGTTAGCGCGATGCTAAAGAGCAGCTCTACCGGAGCATGCCACCTCAACAGGTGCAAGTTAGCCTCCGGTTTGATATTCGGTTTACCACCTAATCGGATTCATGAACATAAGTAATACATTACGGGCTTAGTATGTTGAGGACGGTTTAGGACACCGTATCGCGAAAATCACAAACACATGTTGGCGCCATCAATGTCTGTGCAACAACGTAATTTACGTTCTGGCTGCTACCTGTTTTAGGGACCGTCAACAAATTACACTCACCGACTGGTGGCAGAGACGTTACCATGGAATTGTTTCAGGAGATTATTCACACAAATATATTGCAATATAGTTAATCATAATGAAGTTAATAGTTTAATATTCGACAAAAATCGACTAAATTATATTTGAAATTATTAATTGCATCCCGTTTAACAATAATATAATATATTAGCAAAGTTACCTGCAGTAAGTAGCAGCCCACCATTGGCAACTAATACTACAATCAGGTGACAAAATGTATTTTTTAGTGATTTCTATATTATTTTATATGATTTATTTCCAGAAACAATTCCATGGTAACGTCTCTGCCACCAGTCGGTGAGTGTAAGTTGTTGATGGCCCTAAAACAGGTAGCAGCCAAAACGTAAATGACGTTGTTGCACAGACATCAATGGCGACATGTGTTTGTGATTTTCGCGATGCACCGTCCTCAACATACTAAGCCCGTAATGTATTGCAATTATGTTGATGAATCCGATTGGGTGGGAACCGAATATCTGGCGAATATCAAACCGGAGGCTAACTTGCACCTGTTGAGGTGGCATGCTCCGGTAGAGCTGCTCTTTAGCATCGCGCTAACCGGGGCTAACAGAGCCTGTCTCTTCCCGTCCTATTAACTGTACTTATGGGAGAGAGCCCGATTAAATCCGGATATTTTAATAAATTGGGTGTATAGGTTTTAAACAACATGTCCGAGTTAGTTGAATGACAGAAGCTCCGCTAGCTCGATGCTAAAGTGCTAACCGGAGGTAACAGCCTGTCCCCTCCCGTCCTATTAACTGTATTTATGGCTATGCCTTTTTCTCTTTTCAATATGACCAAACACAATGGCCAGAGGACCAGCATCCTTTTTAACTAATAAACAAAATAATCTTTGAGTTCTACATGTTCTAGAAATGTTAATTAATTGACAGTCCTAATGTTATTTTCTTGTCTTCTGATTCTTTATTACAGTATGGAAGGGGAGATTTGGAGGTACCTGTTCAGGTCTTGGTCAGCCTTCAAATCCCAGATGTGGAGACTGCAGGGATACCTCACAGAGAAGACACTAAAGAGTCATCTCTCATTCATCGAGTGGACTCATTGGTTTGCGAATGACCACAAAGATGCTCCATTAGGCAGATTGCGGCATTCACCGCTTATTCAAATTGAAGAGGTTGAAGCAGTCTTCCTTGTGGTCACTTGCCATAACAATGTCATGTGTTTTATGAAAACACCATCAGTAACATTTAAATTGAGTTGATGTGGACGGCTCATTTTTTGTTCCATTTCTTCAGTGTTCAGTGCCTGTTTGTGAGATATGCATTGTTTGAAAGATAAGCCTTTGATTTTGTTTAATTTTAATATGCCTTTCATCAACAGTGGTTTGGGGTTTTATAACAACAATTAAAGTGCTTAACTACTGGTGAACGATGTTGCAGAACATATATGGTTTGTGTTGATTGCATGGAAAAGGGAATAACCAGTTACAACTTATATGGTAAGAGCCTGGTAATACCATGGAAACAAACTAGGCTTCCTTTTACAGTACAGTTTCAGCTTACTTACTGGGTAAATTGTCGTGTTTTACTTGGTAACGTCGCAGAACGTACATGGTACAAGTTTGTTTTGACTGCATGGAAAAGGGAATAACGTATTACAAATGATATGGTAAGAACCTGGTAACACCATGGAAACAAACGAGGCTTCCTTTTACAGTACAGTTTCAGGTTCCGGGTAAATTGTCGGGTTTTACTTGGTAACGTCGCAGAACGTACATGGTACAAGTTTGTGTTGACTGCATGGAAAAGGGAATAACGTATTACAAATTATATGGTAAGAACCTGGTAATACCAGGGAAACAAACGAGGCTTCCTTTTACAGTACAGTTTCAGCTTACTTACCGGGTAAATTGTCGCGTTTTACTTGGTAACGTCGCAGAACGTACATGGTACAAGTTTGTGTTGACTGCATGGAAAAGGGAATAACGTATTACGAATTATATGGTAAGAACCTGGTAATACCATGGAAACAAACGAGGCTTCCTTTTACAGTACAGTTTCAGTTTACTTACTGGGTAAATTGTCGGGTTTTACTTGGTAACGTCGCAGAACGTACATGGTACAAGTTTGTGTTGACTGCATGGAAAAGGGAATAACGTATTACAAATTATATGGTAAGAACCTGGTAATACCGGGAAACAAACGAGGCTTCCTTTTACAGTACAGTTTCAGGTTACTTACCGGGTAAATTGTCGGGTTTTACTTGGTAACGTCGCAGAACGTACATGGTACAAGTTTGTGTTGACTGCATGGAAAAGGGAATAACGTATTACAAATTATATGGTAAGAACCTGGTAATACCATGGAAACAAACGAGGCTTCCTTTTACAGTACAGTTTCAGCTTACTTACCGGGTAAATTGTCGCGTTTTACTTGGTAACGTCGCAGAACGTACATGGTACCAGTTTGTGTTGACTGCATGGACAATGGAATGTATCCATTATAAATTATATGGTAATAACGTGGTAACACCATGGAAACAAACGGCTTTGTACCCAGTATTTAAGAAGATGTACCATGAAACTAGAGGAAAACTGTTCCTGCGGAGCTTGTTACCAGGTAAGTAATTCCGTAGTTTCTAAGGTAAATCGAATAAACCCTTTCTGAATGGGTGTAGCTATGAATAATAACTAAGAAAAAGTAATTTACACAGTACTTAGTTGAGTTGATGGGTAATAGTGGAGGTTTAACTTGGTACTTCAGCTGTAATTCTTTTGTATATACCTTCTTATTACCAGTGGTAATTACACAGTAACACACTATAATTTACCGGATAATTCCTCTGTATTTACCTTCTTATTACCAGTGGTAAATACCCAGTAATACACTATGATTTACCATGTATTTACTGGGTAACTACCTCTGTATTTACCTTCTTATTACCAGTGGTAATTACCCAGTAATACACTATGATTTACCATGTATTTACTGGGTAACTACCTCTGTATTTACCTTCTTATTACCAGTGGTAATTACCCAGTAATACACTATGATTTACCATGTATTTACTGGGTAACTACCTCTGTATTTACCTTCTTATTACCAGTGGTAATTACCCAGTAATACACTATGATTTACCAGGTTTTTACCGGGTAAATACCTAGTAATTAGGGGACTGTAAAAGGAAGGGTTACCGGAATTTCTTTGTTTACAATGGAGTCACAATGGAGTCACAATGGGGTTTCCGCCCGTCAATCTTCGTCACAGCATGTCATCAACTGCCCAGTTCAGTGGTCTGCATGGATCAACCTCATTAGCCAAGATGACCCAAGGCTAAAAAGGCTGAGGTCAACTTTAGCTTGACCCAAGGCTGAAAGGCCTTAGACCAACTTAGCTTCCCCCCAGTTCCCTATACATTCCTGTGCACCATCTGTTCTGAATCCAGATTCTGCAAACACAATGCTTTCCACTATTTAAAATATAAAACCTATTAATAATCATGGTTTACCATAGAATATACTCACTAATTTCTACCACACATCCCCCCTTTGTGACTACTAAAGTCACAACAAAAACATAACAGTCGTTTGGGTCATATTTTGCACTACATTTGATCATCGTTAAAAAACCTTTAAACACGTTCAGGAGTCTCAACCTGATTTAAGGCAAAAAAGATCTATCAAATGTCTAACATGTCTAACTAGAATTCACACATAACACAGTATTTTCAGCATGCATTGAAAATTAGCATTTCAGAATATATGACATAAAAATATGAAACTCAAAAAATGATATTTCAAAAAATAAGTAAATAATAGAAATTAAAAACTAAAATTGTCAACAAGCTTGCATGGATTTGGATAGCTCTGATTTATCATCATGTACTGGTATACTATATAACGTGGGGGTTTAGGGCACCGTAGTTGCTTCTGTTCTCAGCCACCATGCCCTGGAACCCATTAGTCCAAATGTCCATTTGTTCACACTGTCTGAAATGGTTGTGACTCCCATAGAGAGGTCATCAGTTAAGAAAATAGGACCTCTTTTTGATGTCCGATTTTCACATTCCGATCTCCTTTCTAGTGTCACTCCAATCTATCTTTCCATAGAGCATCCTCTCCCACTCCCCCGACTCCTCTATGCCAGTCACCATGAGGGCCATCTCTTTAGAAAGCCTGGATGCTATTACGGATCTGACTATGGGAATGCAGCAGCAGAAGATCAGACCCATCACTGTTAGTACTATTAGGAGCACTATACCTATCTTTGCGAACATCATTCCCCACATACCAAACTTTGTTTCAAGCCATCCAAACATTCCCTGATCATGGCCTGCGTTTTCCTTTAATTATTTTCTTAAACGTTTTAAATTGTTCATCGCAAGTGTAAATGATTCATCTGGGGCAGTATTATTTGGAATGAAGGTACAACACATTTCACCTATAAGATCACAAACTCCCCACCTTTCTGCTAAAAGCCAATCTAAAGCCTGTCTGTGTTGCCAAGCCACAGTTTTAAGAAGTATATATTCTCTCATATTTAATTTATACTTTCTGTTATAGCCACATGCATTCCTGACGTTACTGTTAAACACCATTTCATTGGATTAAATTGGATATGTAATTTACACCGATCTTTCCTATGTGCATGTTCATAATTTAATGCATGAGGGTTAATGCACATAGGTGTTGGTCATCCGACATAACAGTAAACACAAAGTCATTGACTTGGTCTTGCGGTGGTATGTGAGCAGACAAGACTGTTTTCCCTTAGTTGTCAATTAGTCCTGAATGATTTTGGGCCGGATTATCCTGTGCTCCTCTCTGGCTTTCTTCAGTAGGCCTATCACCCCCTAATTCCTGGCCCTTCCAGGTTTGTGTTGTCCCCGTGGTTTCATCCTTCCTCGGGGTCTGTGCTTGTGCCAGCGAAATCTGGCACAACCCGTAAAGGATCAGAAACAGGCTCCCCGTTTTCAGCATCATCATGCTGCTGTATCTCTTGGCTCGACTGGATCTGGTCCTGGGGCTGCTGGTCAGCCCCACGTGTGTCTGCGTCTGGCTCCTCCTTCTCACGGTCGTCTCTGGCTTTGGGTTGAGCAGCTTTTGTGCAGTGGTTGAGATGATACCACGTGGCACTTCCTTCCACTTGGATGGCTGTTGGTGTTGCGTTGGTGACTTTGTATGGTCCTTCTCTCACATGGTCACCTGGCTCCACCCCCCTTGGTGGCTCCTTCTCCAACTCTGGAACTCTGCCTTTCTCTTGTTGAAAAATAAGCCTCTGTATGCCAGTTAGTTGTCCCATATAACGTCTTAATTCAGTTTCCAATTGTTCTAATGGAGGTCCTTTATGAGGCCCTCGAATGACAGGTGAAGGCATGGGTCGACCCGTAAACATTTCATGCGGGGTTAGATGCGTCGTTCTGTTAGTTTTCATGCGATAACTCATTAGTGTCAGTCGTAGTGCATTAGTCCTTTAATTTAGTACTCTAATTTAATTTAGTTAATCTTTGTTTTAAGCGGCCGATTCCTCTCTCCATCATACCTTGTGGTTTGAGGAATGTATACACAGCCTAATCTTTGTTTGACATGCAGATGTTAAATCACTTGTTTGAGTGTTTTCTGAATAAACGCAGCTCTATTGCCTGAGTTAATTTGTGACGGAATTCCAAACCTTGGCATGACTTCTCTAGTCAGAACCTTGATTACCGTAGCCGCACTTTGGTCTTCTGATGGGACTGCTTCTACCCATCTGTTGAACACTTTTTTTCAAATATTTCACACTCATTTAGCTGGATGTTAATCATTATTTGCAAGTATGGTGAAGAAAAACCTTGTTTTGAATTTTTTCCTAATTCTCCTCAATACCTCCCCCCTTGCGCAATGGTCAAAACCATACGCATTAAATGATAAACAAATCTAATAACGCCGTTGGTGCACCCAACGTCGAAAGTCTAACCTTAAGCATCAGTAAACTGAAACCAATCTTTTGGGAAGGGAAATCAAAACCAGTATGTCCAAATCCTAAGCCCAATATGGGTGGGTTTACCATCAGCCGCCCGAAACCACGCTGTTCCGAAGTCATGCACTAAACCGAAAAAACATACATGCATTAGTGGCCTTCTATGCCACAAAGGTAAAATAAAATGAAATAAAACGCGACATGCCCCGTTTCAAGACGACCTCTGCTGCCAGAGCTGACATATCTGACTCCTGTTCCCCCTCCACCTTTCATCAGCCGGCTTTCCCTTGCAATTCGTCACTACATGTTCAAGTGAGCCAGTGCTCACAGTGACTCTGCCAAGTAATCGTGACTGTGCCTGAATTAGGTTGTCCCGGGCTTCAAGGTGGGATCTTACCCGTCGTTGGCTAACCAGCCTTCCATACTGGCTTATTGCAGGATGCCGTACCTGGGATACGATCAATCCCCACCTATATGGTGGTATAGATCGCAAAGTGGAGGGATGGAGACAGAGTCTTCAGCCGCATCTGCCTTATGCAGCCATATGTGTGCGTCATGAATGCACATCAGGGCGACAATAAAACAAAATATAATTTATCAGTTAAAATTATTAAAGTGTTGCAGCAGTATTAGTGGCATTTGAAGGTAAACCCACTACTTCCGAATCCAATTTGACAACATAGCATGTATGTCTCCTTCCCAGCAGATGTAGCGTCAATCCACCTATTGTCCTTAACTAGGGAGATGTGAAAGAAAACAAAAATCACAATATTAAAACTTGCATCTTCAATTATTGGGCGACTCACTTTTGTTTTAAACGTTCACTCAAAATCACAATTCTCTTCATAATCCCCTACCCGAGTGCTCCTTCACTATCTATTCAATTGGACGACCTAATTAACACCCTTTTATTTTCTAACCTATGCTGCATTTTAGTGTTTTACATATTTTGACTCACTATCTATACCCAAACCCAAAGCCTTCTATGTTGATCTTACACTAGTTATTCAACACTGAAGCGATACATTGTTTCTATTTAGTAATTAACCATAGTGTTTTATCTGAAGTAGCTTGTGTATCCCCTTGTGTATTCAGTCACTTGGAGTAGGAGAGGATTCTCCCCCTACCTCGGCTAGCCCTGAACACACACATGAGAACAGGCTCACACAACCCTGTCTCATTTTATTTTTACTTATTTATTTTAAATTCATTGTCATTTGTGGATAACTAAATTTAGAAATTTGGATAACGTTTTATCATACTTATTTGCGTCTAACTTTTAAGTATTTTGCGATTTGTTTTTTCTAAATTATAAGATCACTTTTAATAAATTCGTTCTATTACTTATCATAATCCTAGAAGGTAATATTTATTTGTGTTGTTATCTTAGCACCTAGACCTCGTCAGGTCCCAAGCACCAAATAACATCCACCTATCACGCAGAGGTCCATGGGTTGGGTCCGCTCCTCGTTTGATGAGTCACTTTACCCTGGCGCCATTTGAACCCATGACTCCTGTGGATGGTGGTGTGCAGACAATTTTTAACGGCTAATTGCTCATGTTTGAGTCTAATAATTTATTCCTAAATCCTGTAATCACCATTTAACTTGCTCCGGGACACATCAACACTCAGCTAGGAGAGATGGGGATCCGAACCAGCAACCCTTCGGTTACTAGACAACTGCTCTACCTCCTGAGCCTAAACGACCCCAGCCACCTCTCCGCTGATTTATTACCTCCGGGTCGGTCCGTGTCCGCACCTTTTTGCTGTCATTACATTCCTCTCCCTTCTCCAAACTCCTTCTCTCTCCGATCCAACCCGTTGTCTCACCAGTGCTCCGTGTACAAGATGTAATGATATATACCATATGGTGTTCCGATGCGTTGGAGAGTCTCCAAGAAACCACAGAATCACCATCCCAGTGGTGGTTCTACGTTTTTTCTAAAAGTGGACATGGGTTACATTCAGGAACAAATTACAGAGTACATCCAACCACAAATAATCTATTAGGCACAATGCAAATTCAATCTCTTTCTCTCTGTTGTCTTCTCTGTCCAGCCCCCACCTGCGGATTTCCTTACTTACGTTCCTTCTCTCTAACTCTCTCTTACCTCTCTTTATCTACTTCCTTTGCTTTCACAATCTCCATAACCATTTTCACTTTCAGTAATCCTTCCTTTCCTTTCTGGTTTTTCGTTTTTTGGACACACTCCAAAACTAGATTATTAATCTTAAAAGGCCATCGAAAGATATGAATGTCCCCAAAGAAAATTCTAACCGGAAAGCCTTCTCCCCATCTCATCGCCACTTCTCGTTGCCAATCTACACACTCTTCCTCTTCTCTGTCTCACTCTTCCACAAATCACTTCATCTGTCCCCTCTAACTCAACTCAATGCTAACTCTTTCTCACTCTCTCACTCACTCACTCACTGACTCACTCACTTATTCGCTCACTCACTCACTCACTCATTCGCTCACATATACACTTAAAATAAGAATCACAGACTATCATCCTTGGAGCTGTCATAGGTATTAACTGCGTGTGCTCCGAGAATGCCCAAAGTTTTGGTGAATTTTCTGCCAGTGGGGAGGTGAGAGGCATAATTTGGACCTACGCAAGTGTAAGTGGCCCCAGTGTGGGCCCTCATTGCGTGCCTCTATAATTTTATCAGAACCTGCAGTATTGGTTCCTCACCAGCTTGTTTTGTGATTGCTACAAGCTGACCCTCCCCTGTGGATTCTCTGGGCCCCCCTAGTATCCCTGACCTACAAAGGGACCCGCCTGTCCCTGGTCGCTGTTACCCTGTCCTTGCTGGGATGGAAGAGGGTTAGTCAAACAATTTCTCTTCATATGTCCTTCCTGGTTGCACCCATAACATATTAAAGGACCTCTGCGTTGTCCTTGGGATCCTGGTTGTTGATTGTTTCTAAACTGTCCTTGGGGCCCCTGATTCTGTCTATTTTTATTTGTGGGGTTCCCATAATTATGGATGTGTACATGTGTAACAAGTGGAGTAGGTGACAGTTGGCTCTGAGGCTGTTGTACTGGGAGAGAAAATGCCAATCGTGGATATTGGTTTTGAAGAGCGCCCTGCTGGGCGGCTTGCGAATTTACTGCAGCTGGTTCTAAAACACCTGCCTGTCTCTTATCTCTTTCCTTCCTTGTGAGATCTTCCAGCTGAAGCTGATATAGCTTCCTCTGGACCTCTTTGCTTTGTTCCTGTGTTCTTTGTTTATTCTGACGATATTCATCCACTGCATGAACTAAATGGTCATTAAAATTTCTATGAGATCCTGATGTAGACAGTCCAACCACATCTTCTAGCTTGGCTTTGATTTGGCTGGGAAGTGTCTCTATCACAGAGTTTCTAAACATGACAGAGAACACCGGATGGATCTCAGGATCCTCATCCGTCTCCATGCGCCATCTGTCTACTTGGGCCTGCAGGTAGGATGCAGGGTTCTCTGTGTCACCAATGGGGAGAACTCTCATGTTTTTAGGATCCATGCGGACCGGGACTCCCTCCTGAGTGTGGCCCACAACGCCCCTCTGTAATGATCAAGTGTAGTCTTATCATACTTTCCATCCAGTATATTCAACCCTCCATTCCTCAGTACAAACTCCATCTTGGATAACCCCAACACTCTTGCCAACAGAGCTTTCAGGTCCCCCACTGCAATTAGCTTTCCCACTATGAGCTCCTCAAATGTTCTAATCCATTTAGACGCCCCGTTAAGTATGTTAGGGAGTCTAGAAATGACTCCCTCCAAGTCCTGTGAACCCCACGGTTGAAAATGGACCTGTTGTCCTTTGACTAGAATAGGAATTTCCCGGGGAAGTTTCGGGTGCCCTTTTCCCCCTTTGTGATTTCCTTAGTTTCTCATCTAACTCAAGTGGTGTGGGGATTAGTAATGATGTACTGCAGCCAGGCTCCTCTGTCGCTGGGCCCCACTATACCCCTCCTCCTTGAGTTTAGTACTCTTTTTTTGTCTGCCTCCTCTGAGACTTGGTCCTTTTCTTGTGTTTTTTCCTCTCCTTTTCTTTCCAGGAGAAGGCCCTTCGCAAATTCGCTCATTAGCACCTTTCACATCTTTATTACTGTGCTCATCACCACTTGTCTCATCTTCATCCTCATCTTCACTCTCACTAGAACAAATGTCAGCATTGTCACACTCTTCCTTTGTGATTATTTTTCTGGCCACTCGTTGTAATGAGCGCCACCTCTCTCCCTCCTCTTCTAACAAAGCTAGCACTAACCTTTCCCTGTCCTTCTTCGCTAAGGCTGTTTTCCACTTCTGTTATCTATGTAACTCCTTATTACTACCTCCATGTCCCTATACATTATTGGATCAAAAGTCCCTCCCATGGGCCATATTGTACTGCTACTTCTGTCCTTTCTTCCCAATTCTCAGAGATCTTTTTCATCTCACCTTTGAGCAATAGACGGTCTCTACTCAAAATCTCTACCGCTGTTGGTACCATTTTTAATTATTACTTATTACTTTATTTATCTATTCTGAAGTACACTATTTATTAATACAATTTATTTGAGTTTATTCTGCTAGTTATTTTCTATACTTTACTATCTCTAAGCTATAAACGTGAACTCCTCCCCGGCGCTCGTCTCCCTCCCTGCTTTGCAGGCTCCTGCTCGTCCCCTGTGTGATTGCTCGTGCACGTGCAGTTAGTCAGCGCGGTGATGTCAAAGAAGATTTACACATTTATTCAATACTTCAACAAATTAACTATTCTCTATCCGTCTAATTTATTTATGATTATCAACTACTTTAAACAAATTAACTATTCTCTGTCCGCCTAATTTATTTATGACAGAATCAACAACAACAAAAATGAACCGGGTCGTAAAAACCTCCGAGGTAACTTAATCCTAACACGACTTAAATACAGACAATAAGCCGGTTCATACAATTTCTTTATCTTATATTGAAAAATGTCCGAATTGTTTGTAATTAATTACAAATAAAAGTTGACCGAGTGTAGAAACTGGCCTTTTGATTAAAATATGAACGGTCGGATGGTACTCCAAACAACAAGCCTATTCTTCCAAAACAATGGCTGAATACATAAACACTCGACCAGATCAAAAACAGACAAGAAACTCCTCAAAATACCAACTCATGCGGTACTCCAATCAAGAAACTTATCTATTCAAAGCGCGAGAGTCTGCTTTCTCAAAAATGCCAACATCGGAACTAGAAATTCACCAGTCGACATCCCAAGCAAACCTCTAAAATAAAAATGAATTCATCAACGGCAATGAATTCCAACAGACAAGAAACTTATCTATTCAAAAGTGCGAGAATCTGCTTTCTCAAAAATGCCAACATCGGAACTAGAAATTCACCAGTCGACATCCCAAGCAAACCTCTAAAATAAAAATGAATTCATCAACGGCAATGAATTCCAACAGACAAGAAACTTATCTATTCAAAAGTGCGAGAATCTGCTTTCTCAAAAATGCCAACATCGGAACTAGAAATTCACCAGTCGACATCCCAAGCAGACCTCTAAAATAAAATGAATTCATCAACGGCAATGAATTCCAACTCAACTCTCTGTGATACTCTCAAACATCCAACAGGCACTTCAATCGACCTGCGGACCTGTTACTGTCCTATTGGAACTTTCCCACTAATTCGATCCTCTAGAATACAGCCACAGGACTTTATAATAGGTCTATTTGACCAAAACCTCAAAACTTAAAATAACAACAACTCGTATCAAAAATAGGGATTCACACAGCGTCTTGGTCATTTAGAACCACAGAGCGCGAATGGCCAATGTGCGCGCGCACGTCAATCTCTCCCGGAGCCCCCGTATCTCTCACTCGCTCATTTATCTATAATTTCGGTTCGTTTGATCGAAGAGACACTTTACCTGCTGCTCGGCGTTCAGACGGGGCAAGAACAGATCAAACGACTCTATCCTATATATGGCAAGACAACTTACCCTTGAGCTCTGGTCGTATGATCCGTTCGCGTCCCGTCCTCTGGCCCGGCAGCTGGCGAGTCCCTATTTCCTCCTGTTCGTGACGCCAAATTATGTCGGAGATTAATCGAGATTTAAAACACTTAGACTAATTTAAGAGAGAGTGTAAAAGAAATCGAGGGGTCCGGAGCAAGAATTGAAAAAGACTTTATCGTGCAGCAAAACAACAACGACAACAGCCTGAGTGGGTTTGCAAAGTCACTGGCCCCACATTGGGCTGCAGCCTCACTTATACACGTATAGGAATTTCTTTGTTTACAATGGAGTCACAATGGAGTCACAATGGGGTTTCCGCCCGTCAATCTTCGTCACAGCATGTTATCAACTGCCCAGTTCAGTGGTCTGCATGGATCAACCTCATTAGCCAAGATGACCAAGGCTAAAAAGGCTGAGGTCAACTTTAGCTTGACCCAAGGCTGAAAGGCCTTAGACCAACTTAGCTTCCCCCCAGTTCCCTATACATTCCTGTGCACCATCTGTTCTGAATCCAGATTCTGCAAACACAATGCTTTCCACTATTTAAAATATAAAACCTATTAATAATCATGGTTTACCATAGAATATACTCACTCATTTCTACCACACTACCAATCCCACGCTCAATCATCATCGTAACGGATATTTGTTTTAAAATGATCGCTATGTATCACTAATATTGTGAGTAGAACACTTCATGCCATCTATTGAGGCTAGACTAAATATGTAAATGCAATTCATTTCTTTGATTGATGCAATTTTAGGTATTCCTACTAGCAGAGGATGGTTTTGATCCATCGACCTCTGGGTTATGGGCCCAGCACGCTTCCGCTGCGCCACTCTGCTTAAATTTTAAAAAATATAGAGTCAACATCTAAACCCTGGCTCTTTGCGCATTGTTATTTTTTGTGGTAAACATCTTTAAATTGCCATCACGGCTTCTGATGTGGGCAATATGTGTCGGGTAGTCCACACGTACTGCAGCACAGGATTCTTGATTCAGATTTTAAATGCTATTCATTTTAAGACTGACACATTGAAAAGATATGAATATAGCAGAGGATGGTTTCGATCCATCGACCTCTGGGTTATAGCCCAGCACGCTTCCGCTGCGCCACTCTGATTAATTTTAAAAAATTATAGAGTTAACATCAAAACCCTGGCTCCTTGCGCATTGTTATTTTTTGTGGTAAACATCTTTAAATTGCCATCACGGCTTCTGATGTGGGCAATAGTGTCGGGTAGTCCACACGTACTGCAGCACAGGATTCTTGATTCAGATTTTAAATGCTATTCATTTTAAGACTGACACATTGAAAAGATATGAATATAGCAGAGGATGGTTTCGATCCATCGACCTCTGGGTTATGGGCCCAGCACGCTTCCGCTGCGCCACTCTGCTTAATTTTAAAAATATATAGAGTCAACATCTAAACCCTGGCTCTTTGCGCATTGTTATTTTTTGTGTTAAACATCTTTAAATTGCCATCACGGCTTCTGATGTGGGCAATATGTGTCGGGTAGTCCACACGTACTGCAGCACAGGATTCTTGATTCAGATTTTAAATGCTATTCATTTTAAGACTGACACATTGAAAATATATGAATATAGCAGAGGATGGTTACAATCCATCGACCTCTGGGTTATGGGCCCAGCACGCTTCAGCTGCGCCACTCTGCTTCAAATCACCCCAGACAGGACTCGAACCCACAATCCCTGGCTTATGAGGCCAGTGCCTTATCCATTAGGCCACTGGGACGCACATGAGTTCACAACATGAGACTAGAACAAAGAAATGAACGACCAACCAAGCACTAGCAAGGTCTGAAATACATGAGAATAAGGTATAGGTACTCTCGTTCTTTATTTTTCAATCCACCCCAGTCTCGCTACCAATCCCACGCTCAATCATCATCGTAACGGATATTTGTTTTAAAATGATCGCTATGTATCACTAATATTGTGAGTAGAACACTTCATGCTATCTATTGAGTCTAGACTAAATATGTAAATGCAATTCATTTCTTTGATTGATGCAATTTTAGGTATTCCTACTAGCAGAGGATGGTTTTGCTCCATTGACCTCTGGGTTATGGGCCCAGCACGCTTCCGCTGCGCCACTCTGCTTAAATTTTAAAAAATATAGAGTCAACATCTAAACCCTGGCTCTTTGCGCATTGTTATTTTTTGTGGTAAACATCTTTAAATTGCCATCACGGCTTCTGATGTGGGCAATATGTGTCGGGTAGTCCACACGTACTGCAGCACAGGATTCTTGATTCAGATTTTAAATGCTATTCATTTTAAGACTGACACATTGAAAAGATATGAATATAGCAGAGGATGGTTTCGATCCATCGACCTCTGGGTTATGGGCCCAGCACGCTTCCGCTGCGCCACTCTGCTTCAAATCACCCCAGACAGGACTCGAACCCACAATCCCTGGCTTAGGAGGCCAGTGCCTTATCCATTAGGCCACTGGGGCGCAGATGAGTTCATAACATGAGACTAGAACAAAGAAATGAACGACCAACCAAGCACTAGCAAGGTCTGAAATACATGAGAATAAGGTATAGGTACTCTCGTTCTTTATTTTTCAATCCACCCCAGTCTCGCTACCAATCCCACGCTCAATCATCATCGTAACGGATATTTGTTTTAAAATGATCGCTATGTATCACTAATATTGTGAGTAGAACACTTCATGCTATCTATTGAGGCTAGACTAAATATGTAAATGCAATTCATTTCTTTGATTGATGCAATTTTAGGTATTCCTACTAGCAGAGGATGGTTTCGATCCATCGACCTCTGGGTTATAGCCCAGCACGCTTCCGCTGCGCCACTCTGATTAATTTTAAAAAAATATAGTGTCAACATCTAAACCCTGGCTCTTTGCGCATTGTTATTTTTTGTGGTAAACATCTTTAAATTGCCATCACGGCTTCTGATGTGGGCAATATGTGTCGGGTAGTCCACACGTACTGCAGCACAGGGCCCCGTTTCCCGATAACGATGGATCCACGCTCGTACGATCATTCTCACGATGGATCTTGCGATCCATCGTCAATTTCTTTGGAGCGTTTCCCGAAACTCCTCTTAACGTGAACGCGCATTCGCTGCACTCACGACGTCGTAGGATTGTAACTGTCTACTGACACGGTGCTGAAATGGGCTCCGTAGGAGGGGGAGACGCAGGAATGTCGCAGGAAAATTGTGTTAAAAAGGGTTCAAATAAATCCCCATCAAGGACAACAGCAGAGTAGCCTCCGAAAAAAATAGACTGCAATTAGATGAATGCTATAGCAAGACATTAAAACACAATTGATTAGGCTTAAACCGACATATATCAGTCCTAATCCTGAATGCACTGTGCGTTTCACGGCATTTTCCCCCCTGAAATAATTCCATATGACAAAAAATTTAAAATTGCTTGTGTGACAACTACATTTATCTTAATGGGCTGATTTCTGAAACATGCTTTGCGCAGCAAAGAGAGCCGACTTAATCTGATTCCGCATAAGGGTTTCCTTGATTGATAATTTGATTGGCTATAAAAGCCCCTCCGGAAATAGGGTAAGGTATGTATTGATGAGGAATACAACGAAGCCCACCGTCTGGCCCGGTGCATCGTTGAGCGCACGATCGGGAGGTGGAAGTTGCGCTATATTAGATGCCTTCACAAGTCAGGCGGAGGGCTCCAGTTTTCGCCGGCCAAGTCATGCGCCGTGATATGTGTGACGGCTATGTTGCACAACATTGCAGCTAAGGCTGGGGTGGCAATGCTTGAACCGGAGGACGCTGAGGACGATGACGACGAGGAAGATCGGTGTGAGGACGGCCTCCCTCATAACTACGCGGCTGGTTTTCATGCGCGTCGAAGAGTGATTGAGACTTTTTTTTAACCCCCTCCACCCTCCCACATGTCACTAAACATTCCCGTCAACGTGACCAATCCCCACCATATCCCAGCCTTTTGCCTGCTCCTTTGCTTGTTTTTTATAATTAATTTTATTTCTTTATTTTAATTTTTTTTAATTTAATTTAATTTTTTACATTATTTTATGCTACGTTTTATGAGTAGCCTATGTCAGTCTGCACAAATCCCCCCACTTTCTCTCACACATTTTGAGTGCCCTGCCTGCGCAAACATTTTCTGGACTGTCACGTTTTATTTTGGCCATTTTAACATCTTTATTAATAAATAAATTAATAATCTTTATTAATTACCAAACTAAGAACATAAAGGCGCAATGCGTTTTAATAAAACGCATCCAATAGACGGAATGTCCGATGGTGTCGCCACTGAGGCTATAGCTGACGATGCTCTTAACGTCCTACGAGCACCCCTGGAGTACTCGTTAGCTACGAGCGTTTTCAAGACGTTCGTTCCCCACGATGCTTTCGGGAAACGCGGTGAAAACTCTACGATGCCCTTACGACGCACTTCACGATCCACTTAGGCTAACGATGCTTTCGGGAAACGGGGCCCAGGATTCTTGATTCAGATTTTAAATGCTATTCATTTTAAGACTGACACATTGAAAAGATATGAATATAGCAGAGGATGGTTTCGATCCATCGACCTCTGGGCCCAGCACGCTTCCGCTGCGCCACTCTCCTTAATTTTAAAACAATATAGTGTCAACATCTAAACCCTGGCTCTTTGCGCATTGTTATTTTTTGTGGTAAACATCTTTAAATTGCCATCACGGCTTCTGATGTGGGCAATATGTGTCGGGTAGTCCACACGTACTGCAGCACAGGATTCTTGATTCAGATTTTAAATGCTATTCATTTTAAGACTGACACATTGAAAAGATATGAATATAGCAGAGGATGGTTACAATCCATCGACCTCTGGGTTATGGGCCCAGCACGCTTCCGCTGCGCCACTCTGCTTAATTTTTAAAAAATATAGAGTCAACATCTAAACCCTGGCTCTTTGCGCATTGTTATTTTTTGTGTTAAACATCTTTAAATTGCCATCACGGCTTCTGATGTGGGCAATATGTGTCGGGTAGTCCACACGTACTGCAGCACAGGATTCTTGATTCCGATTTTAAATGCTATTCATTTTAAGACTGACACATTGAAAACAAATGAATATAGCAGAGGATGGTTACGATCCATCGACCTCTGGGTTATGGGCCCAGCACGCTTCCGCTGCGCCACTCTGCTTCAAATCACCCCAGACAGGACTCGAACCCACAATCCCTGGCTTAGGAGGCCAGTGCCTTATCCATTAGGCCACTGGGGCACACATGAGTTCACAACATGAGACTAGAACAAAGAAATGAACGACCAACCAAGCACTAGCAAGGTCTGAAATACATGAGAATAAGGTATAGGTACTCTCGTTCTTTATTTTTCAATCCACCCCAGTCTCGCTACCAATCCCACGCTCAATCATCATCGTAACGGATATTTGTTTTAAAATGATCGCTATGTATCACTAATATTGTGAGTAGAACACTTCATGCTATCTATTGAGGCTAGACTAAATATGTAAATGCAATTCATTTCTTTGATTGATGCAATTTTAGGTATTCCTACTAGCAGATGATGGTTTTGATCCATCGACCTCTGGGTTATGGGCCCAGCACGCTTCCGCTGCGCCACTCTGCTTAAATTTTAAAAAATATAGAGTCAACATCTAAACCCTGGCTCTTTGCGCATTGTTATTTTTTGTGGTAAACATCTTTAAATTGCCATCACGGCTTCTGATGTGGGCAATATGTGTCGGGTAGTCCACACGTACTGCAGCACAGGATTCTTGATTCAGATTTTAAATGCTATTCATTTTAAGACTGACACATTGAAAACATATGAATATAGCAGAGGATGGTTTCGATCTATCGACCTCTGGGTTATGGGCCCAGCACGCTTCCGCTGCGCCACTCTGCTTAATTTTGAAAAAATATAGAGTCAACATCTAAATCCTGGCTCTTTGCGCATTGTTATTTTTTGTGGTAAACATCTTTAAATTGCCATCACGGCTTCTGATGTGGGCAATATGTGTCGGGTAGTCCACACGTACTGCAGCACAGGATTCTTGATTCCGATTTTAAATGCTATTCATTTTAAGACTGACACATTGAATACGTATGAACATAGCAGAGGATGGTTTCGATCCATCGACCTCTGGGTTATGGGCCCCGCACGCTTCCGCTGCGCCACTCTGCTTGATTATTAAAAAATATAGAGTCAACATCTAAACCCTGGCTCTTTGCGCATTGTTATTTTTTGTGGTAAACATCTTTAAATTGCCATCACGGCTTCTGATGTGGGCAATATGTGTCGGGTAGTCCACACGTACTGACGCTCAATCATCATCGTAACGGATATTTGTTTTAAAATGATAGCTATGTATCACGAATATTGTGAGTAGAACACTTCATGCTATCTATTGAGGCTAGACTAAACATGTAATTGCAATTCATTTCTTTGATTGATGCAATTTTAGGTATTCCTACTAGCAGATGATGGTTTCGATCCAACGACCACTGGGTTATGGCCCCAGCACGCTTCCGCTGCGCCACTCTGCTTAATTTTTAAAAAATATAGAGTGAACATTTAAACCCTGGCTCTTTGCGCATTGTTATTTTTTGTGGTAAACATCTTTAAATTGCCATCACGGCTTCTGATGTGGGCAATATGTGTCGGGTAGTCCACACGTACTGCAGCACAGGATTCTTGATTCAGATTTTAAATGCTATTCATTTTAAGACTGACACATTGAAAACATATGAATATAGCAGAGGATGGTTTCGATCCATCGACCTCTGGGTTATGGGCCCAGCACGCTTCCGCTGCGCCACTCTGCTTCAAATCATCCCAGACGGGACTCGAACCCACAATCCCTGGCTTAGGAGGGCAGTGCCTTATCCATTAGGCCACTGGGGCACACGTATGTTTACAACATGAGACTAGAACAAAGAAATGAACGACCAACCAAGCACTAGCAAGGTCTGAAATACATGAGAATAAGGTATAGGTATACTCGTTCTTTATTTTTCAATCCACCCCAGTCTCGCTACCAATCCCACGCTCAATCATCATCGTAACGGATATTTGTTTTAAAATTATCGCTATGTATCACTAATATTGTGAGTAGAACACTTCATGCTATATATTGAGGGTAGACTAAGTATGTAATTACAATTCATTTCTTTGATTGATGCAATTTTAGGTATTCCTACTAGCAAAGGATGGTATCGATCCATCGACCTCTGGGTTATGGGCCCAGCACGCTTCCGCTGCGCCACTCTGCTTAATTAAAAAAAAATATAGATTCACATCTAAACCCTGGCTCTTTGCGCATTGTTATTTTTTGTGGTAAACATCTTTAAATTGCCATCACGGCTTCTGATGTGGGCAATATGTGTCGGGTAGCCCACACGTACTGCAGCACAGGATTCTTGATTCCGATTTTAAATGCTATTCATTTTAAGACTGACACATTGAAAACGTATGAACATAGCAGAGGATGGTTTCGATCCATCGACCTCTGGGTTATGGGCCCAGCACGCTTCCGCTGCGCCACTCTGCTTGATTTTTAAAAAATATAGAGTCAACATCTAAACCCTGGCTCTTTGCGCATTGTTATTTTTTGTGGTAAACATCTTTAAATTGCCATCACGGCTTCTGATGTGGGCAATATGTGTCGGGTAGTCCACACGTACTGACGCTCAATCATCATCGTAACGGATATTTGTTTTAAAATGAGCGCTATGTATCACTAATATTGTGAGTAGAACACTTCATGCTATCTATTGAGGCTAGACTAAATATGTAATTGCAATTCATTTCTTTGATTGATGCAATTTTAGGTATTCCTACTAGCAGAGGATGGTTTCGATCCAACGACCTCTGGGTTATGGGCCCAGCACGCTTCCGCTGCGCCACTCTGCTTAATTTTTAACAAATATAGAGTCAACATCTAAATCCTGGCTCTTTGCGCATTGTTATTTTTTGTGGTAAACATCTTTAAATTGCCATCACGGCTTCTGATGTGGGCAATATGTGTCGGGTAGTCCACACGTACTGCAGCACAGGATTCTTGATTCAGATTTTAAATGCTATTCATTTTAAGACTGACACATTGAAAACATATGAATATAGCAGAGGATGGGTTCGATCCATCGACCTCTGGGTTATGGGCCCAGCACGCTTCCGCTGCCCCACGCTGCTTAAAATCACCCCAGACGGGACTCGAACCCACAATCCCTGGCTAAGGAGGCCAGTGCCTTATCCATCAGGCCACTGGGGCACACGTATGATTACAACATGAGACTAGAACAAAGAAATGAACGACCAACCAAGCACCAGCAAGGTCTGAAATACATGAGAATAAGGTATAGGTATACTCGTTCTTTATTTTTCAATCCACCCCAGTCTCGCTACCAATCCCACGCTCAATCATCATCGTAACGGATATTTGTTTTAAAATGAGCGCTATGTATCACTAATATTGTGAGTAGAACACTTCATGCTATATATTGAGGCTAGACTAAATATGTAATTGCAATTCATTTCTCTGATTGATGCAATTTTAGGTATTCCTACTAGCAGAGGATGGTTTTGATCCATCGACCTCTGGGTTATGGGCCCAGCACGCTTCCGCTGCGCCACTCTGCTTAAATTTTAAAAAATATAGAGTCAACATCTAAACCCTGGCTCTTTGCGCATTGTTATTTTTTGTGGTAAACATCTTTAAATTGCCATCACGTCTTCTGATGTGGGCAATATGTGTCGGGTAGTCCACATGTACTGCAGCACAGGATTCTTGATTCAGATTTTAAATGCTATTCATTTTAAGACTGACACATTGAAAACATATGAATATAGCAGAGTATGGTTTCGATCCATCGACCTCTGGGTTATGGGCCCAGCACGCTTCCGCTGCGCCACGCTGCTTAAAATCACCCCAGACGGGACTCGAACCCACAATCCCTGGCTTAGGAGGCCAGTGCCTTATCCATCAGGCCACTGGGGCACACGTATGTTTACAACATGAGACTAGAACAAAGAAATGAACGACCAACCAAGCACTAGCAAGGTCTGAAATACATGAGAATAAGGTATAGGTATACTCGTTCTTTATTTTTCAATCCACCCCAGTCTCGCTACCAATCCCACGCTCAATCATCATCGTAACGGATATTTGTTTTAAAATGATCGCTATGTATCACTAATATTGTGAGTAGAACACTTCATGCTATATATTGAGGCTAGACTAACTATGTAATTACAAGTCATTTCTTTGATTGATGCAATTTTAGGCATTCATTCTAGCAGAGGATGGTTTCGATCCATCGACCTCTGGGTTATGGGCCCAGCACGCTTCCGCTGCGCCACTCTGCTTAATTTCTAAAAAATATAGATTCACATCTAAACCCTGGCTCTTTGCGCATTGTTATTTTTTGTGGTAAACATCTTTAAATTGCCATCACGGCTTCTGATGTGGGCAATATGTGTCGGGTAGTCCACACGTACTGCAGCACAGGATTCTTGATTCAGATTTTAAATGCTATTCATTTTAAGACTCATCCTCATCGTCATCCGCTTATCCGGGGTCGGGTCGCGGGGGGAGCAGCTCAAGCAGGGGGCCCCAGACTTCCCTTTCCCGGGCCACATTGACCAGCTCTGACGGGGGGATCCCGAGGCGTTCCCAGGCCAGTGTTGAGATATAATCTCTCCACCTAGTCCTGGGTCTTCCCCGAGGTCTCCTCCCCACTGGACGTGCCTGAAACACCTCCCAAGGAAGGCGCCCAGTGGGCATCCTTACCAGATGCCCGAACCACCTCAGCTGACTCCTTTCTAAGTAAAGGAGCAGCGGCTCTAATCCGAGTTCCTCACGGATGGCTGAGCTTCTCACCCTATCCCTAAGGGAGACACCAGCCACCCTTCTGAGAAAACTCATCTCGGCCGCTTGTACCCGCGATCTCGTCCTTTCGGTCATCACCCAGCCCTCATGACCATAGGTGAGGATAGGAACGAAGATCGACCGGTAGATCGAGAGCTTTGCCTTGCGGCTCAGCTCTCTTTTCGTTACAACGGTGCGGTAAAGCGAACGCAATACCGCCCCCGCTGCTTCGATTCTCCGGCCAATCTCACGCTCCATAGTACCCTCACTCGCGAACAAGACCCCGAGGTACTTGAACTCCTTCACTTGGGCTAAGGACTCATTTCCTACCCGGAGTAAGCAATCCACCGGTTTCCTGCTAAAAGTCATGGCCTCAGATTTAGCGGTGCTGATCCTCATCCCAGCCGCTTCACACTCGGCCGCCAGCCGATCCAGTGAGTGCTGAAGGTCACAGGCCGATGATCCAATGAGGACCACATCATCTGCAAAAAGCAGTGACGAGATCCTCAGACCACCGAACTGCAACCCCTCCCCACCACGACTACGCCTCGATATCCTGTCCATGTATATCACAAACAGGATTGGTGACAAGGCGCAGCCCTGGCGGAGACCAGCACCCACTGAGAACGAAACTGACTGGCTGCCGAGAACACGAACACAGCTCTCGCTTTGGGAGTACAAAGATTGGATGGCCCTGAGGATAGACCCCCTTACCCCATACTCCCGCAGCACCTCCCACAGTTTCTCCCGGGGGACCCGGTCATACGCCTTCTCCAGATCCACAAAACACATGTAGACCGGATGGGCATACTCCCAGGCCCCCTCCAGGATCCTTGCGAGAGTAAAGAGCTGGTCCGTAGTTCCACGTCCGGGGCGAAAACCGCATTGTTCCTCTTCAATCTGAGGTTCGACGATCGGCCGAACCCTCCTTTCCAGCACCTTGGAGTAGACTTTACCAGGGAGGCTGAGATGTGTGATACCCCGATAATTGGCACACAATCTCTGGTCCCCCTTTTTGAACAGGGGAACCACCACCCCGGTTTGCCACTCCTTTGGCACTGTACCCGACTCCCACGCGATGTTGAATAGGCGTGTCAACCATGACAGCCCCTCAACACCCAGAGCCTTTAGCATTTCTGGCTGGATCTCATCAATCCCTGGGGCTTTGCCACTGCGGAGATGTTTGACTACCTCAGTGACCTCCACCAGGGAAATTGACGACGAAACACCATCAACCTCGAGCTCTGCCTCCAACATAGAGGGCGTGTTATTCGGATTCAGGAGTTCCTCAAAGTGTTCCTTCCAACGTCCGACGACCTCCTCAGTTGAGGTCAACAGAGTCCCATCCTTACTGTACACAGCTTGGATGGTTCCCCGTTTCCCCCTCCTGAGGTGCCGGATAGTCTTCCAGAAACACTTTGGTGCCGACCGAAAGTCCTTCTCCATGGCCTCTCCGAACTTCTCCCACACCCGCTGCTTAGCCTCCGACACGGCAGCCGCTGCAGCCCTTCGAGCCTGTCGGTACCCTGCAACCGAGTCAGGAGTCCTCCAGGATATCATATCCCGGAAGGCCTCCTTCTTCAGTCGGACGGCTTCCCTGACCACCGGTGTCCACCACGGTGTCCGAGGGTTACCGCCCCTTGAGGAGCCTAAGACCCTGAGGCCACAGCTAGCCACCGCAGCTTCAGCAATGGAGGCTTTGAACACCGCCCACTCCGGCTCAATGCCCCCAACCTCCACAGGAATGCCAGAAAAGCTCCGCCGGAGGTGTGAGTTGAAGATACCTAGGACGGGGGCCTCCTCCAGACGTTCCCAGTTCACCCGCACTACTCGTTTGGGCTTACCAGGTCTATCCGGAAATTTCCCCCATTCCCTGATCCAACTCACAACCAGATGGTGGTCGGTTGACAGTTCCGCCCCTCTCTTTACCCGAGTGTCCAAAACATGCGGCCTCAGATCAGATGACACGATCACGAAATTGATCATCGATCTTCGGCCTAGGGTACTCTGGTACCAGGTACACTTATGAGCACCCTTATGTTCGAACATGGTGTTTGTTATGGATAATCCATGACTAGCACAGAAATCCAATAACAAACGACCGCTCGGGTTTAGATCAGGGAGGCCGTTCCTCCCCACCACGCCTCTCCAGGTGTCTCCATCGTTGCCCACGTGGGCGTTGAAGTCTCCCAGCAGAACTACGGAGTCCCCTACTGGAGCCCCATACAGGACTCCATTCAGGGTCTCCAAGAAGGCCGAGTACTCTGAGCTGCTGTTTGGTGCATACGCACAAACAACAGTCAGAGTTTTCCCCCCTACAACCTTTAGGCGCAGGGAGGCGACCCTCTCGTCTACCGGGGTAAACTCCAACACCGCGGCGCTCAGCCGGGGATTTATGAGTATCCCCACACCCGCCCGGCGCCTCACGCCCTCGGCAACTCCGGAGAAAAATAGAGTCCAACCCTTATCCAGGAGTACGGTACCAGAGCTGAGACTGTGCGTGGAGGTAAGCCCCACCAGATCTAACTGATAGCGCTCCACCTCCCTCACAAGCTCCGGTTCCTTTCCCCACAGCGAGGTGACGTTCCACGTCCCCAGAGCCAGCTTCTGCCGCCCGGGTCTGGTCCGTCGAGACCCCTGACCTTCGCTGCCACCCATGTGGCTGCGCACCCGACCCCAACGGGTCTTCCCACAGGTGGTGGGCCCATGGGATGAAGAGAGGGGGGGTGCCACGTAGTTTGTTCGGGCTGTACCCGACCGGGCTCCGTGGCAAACCCGGCCACCAGGCGCTCGCCATCGAGCCCTCCGTCTGGGCCTGGCTCCAGACGGGGGCCCCGGGCTTCCTCCGGGCCGGGTCACATCTCCTCTTTTTACGTTATTCATTGGAGTTTTTTGAACCATTCTTAGTCTGGCCCCTCACCTGAGACCACTCTGCCATGAGAGACCCTACCAGGAGCACAAGGCTCCAGACAACACAGCTCTCAGGTTCACAGGGACACGCAAACCTCTCCACCACGATAAGGTGACGGTTCCAGGAGAGGCTTTTTTAAGACTGACACATTGAAAACATATGAATATAGCAGAGGATGGTTTCGATCCATCGACCTCTGGGTTATGGGCCCAGCATGCTTCCATTGTTCCGCAGCTTCCACTGCGCCACTCTGCTTAATTTTTAAAAAATATAGAGTCAACATCTAAACCCTGGCTCTTTGCGCATTGTTATTTTTTGTGGTAAACATCTTTAAATTGCCATCACGGCTTCTGATGTGGGCAATATGTGTCGGGTAGTCCACACGTACTGCAGCACAGGATTCTTGATTCAGATTTTAAATGCTATTCATTTTAAGACTGACACATTGAAAACATTAAATATAGCAGAGGATGGTTTCGATCCATCGACCTCTGGGTTATGGGCCCAGCATGCTTCCACTCTGCTTCAAATCACCCCAGACGGGACTCGAACCCACAATCCCTGGCTTAGGAGGCCAGTGCCTTATCCATTAGGCCACTGGGGCACATGTATGTTTACAACATGAGACGAACAAAGAAATGAACGACCAACCAAGCACTAGCAAGGTCTGAAATACATGAGAATAAGGTATAGGTATTCTCGTTCTTTATTTTTCAATCCACCCCAGTCTCGCTACCAATCCCACGCTCAATCATCATCGTAACGGATATTTGTTTTAAAATGAGCGCTATGTATCACTAATATTGTGAGTAGAACACTTCATGCTATCTATTGAGGCTAGACTAAATATGTAATTGCAATACATTTCTTTGATTGATGCAATTTTAGGTATTCCTACTAGCAGAGGATGGTTTCGATCCAACGACATCTGGGTTATGGGCCCAGCACGCTTCCGCTGCGCCACTCTGCTTAATGTTTAAAAAATATAGAGTCAACATCTAAACCCTGGCTCTTTGCGCATTGTTATTTTTTGTGGTAAACATCTTTAAATTGCCATCACGGCTTCTGATGTGGGCAATATGTGTCGGGTAGTCCACACGTACTGCAGCACAGGATTCTTGATTCAGATTTTAAATGCTATTCATTTTAAGACTGACACATTGAAAACATATGAATATTGCAGAGGATGGGTTCGATCCATCGACCTCTGGGTTATGGGCCCAGCACGCTTCCGCTGCGCCACGCTGCTTGAAATCACCCCAGACGGGACTCGAACCCACAATCCCTGGCTAAGGAGGCCCGTGCCTTATCCATCAGGCCACTGGGGCACACGTGTGTTTACAACATGAGACTAGAACAAAGAAATGAACGACCAACCAAGCACCAGCAAGGTCTGAAATACATGAGAATAAGGTATAGGTATACTCGTTCTTTATTTTTCAATCCACCCCAGTCTCGCTACCAATCCCACGCTCAATCATCATCGTAACGGATATTTGTTTTTAAATGTACGCTATGTATCACTAATATTGTGAGTAGAACACTTCATGCTATATATTGAGGCTAGACTAAATATGTAATTGCAATTCATTTCTCTGATTGATGCAATTTTAGGTATTCCTACTAGCAGAGGATGGTTTTGATCCATCGACCTCTGGGTTAGGGGCCCAGCACGCTTCCGCTACGCCACTCTGCTTAAATTTTAAAAAATATAGAGTCAACATCTAAACCCTGGCTCTTTGCGCATTGTTATTTTTTGTGGTAAACATCTTTAAATTGCCATCACGGCTTCTGATGTGGGCAATATGTGTCGGGTAGTCCACATGTACTGCAGCACAGGATTCTTGATTCAGATTTTAAATGCTATTCATTTTAAGACTGACACATTGAAAACATATGAATATAGCCGAGGATGGTTTCGATCCATCGACCTCTGGGTTATGGGCCCAGCACGCTTCCGCTGCGCCACTCTGCTTCAAATCACCCCAGACGGGACTCGAACCCACAATCCCTGGCTTAGGAGGCCAGTGCCTTATCCATTAGGCCACTGGGGCGCACATGAGTTCACAACATGAGACTAGAACAAAGAAATGAACGACCAACCAAGCACTAGCAAGGTCTGAAATACATGAGAATAAGGTATAGGTACTCTCGTTCTTTATTTTTCAATCCACCCCAGTCTCGCTACCAATCCCACGCTCAATCATCATCGTAACGGATATTTGTTTTAAAATGATCGCTATGTATCACTAATATTGTGAGTAGAACACTTCATGCTATCTATTGAGGCTAGACTAAATATGTAATTGCAATTCATTTATTTGATTGATGCAATTTTAGGTATTCCTACTAGCAGAGGATGGTTTTGATCCATCGACCTCTGGGTTATGGGCCCAGCACGCTTCCGCTGCGCCACTCTGCTTAAATTTTAAAAAATATAGAGTCAACATCTAAACCCTGGCTCTTTGCGCATTGTTATTTTTTGTGGTAAACATCTTTAAATTGCCATCACGGCTTCTGATGTGGGCAATATGTGTCGGGTAGTCCACATGTACTGCAGCACAGGATTCTTGATTCAGATTTTAAATGCTATTCATTTTAAGACTGACACATTGAAAACATATGAATATAGCAGAGGATGGTTTCGATCCATCGACCTCTGGGTTATGGGCCCAGCACGCTTCCGCTGCGCCATTCTGCTTCAAATCACCCCAGACGGGACTCGAACCCACAATCCCTGGCTTAGGAGGCCAGTGCCTTATCCATTAGGCCACTGGGGCGCACATAAGTTCACAACATGAGACTAGAACAAAGAAATGAACGACCAACCAAGCACTAGCAAGGTCTGAAATACATGAGAATAAGGTATAGGTATTCTCGTTCTTTATTTTTCAATCCACCCCAGTCTCGCTACCAATCCCACGCTCAATCATCATCGTAACGGATATTTGTTTTAAAATGACAGCTATGTATCACTAACATTGTGAGTAGAACACTTCATGCTATCTATTGAGGCTAGACTAAATATGTGATTGCAATTCATTTCTTTGATTGATGCAATTTTAGATATTCCTACTAGCAGAGGATGGTTTCAATCCAACGACCTCTGGGTTATGAGCCCAGCACGCTTCCGCTGCGCCACTCTGCTTAATTTTTAAAAAATATAGAGTCAACATCTAAACCCTGGCTCTTTGCGCATTGTTATTTTTTGTGGTAAACATCTTTAAATTGCCATCACGGCTTCTGATGTGGGCAATATGTGTCGGGTAGTCCACACGTACTGCAGCACAGGATTCTCTATTCAGATTTTAAATGCTATTCATTTTAAGACTGACACATTGAAAACATATGAATATAGCAGAGGATGGGTTCGATCCATCGACCTCTGGGTTATGGGCCCAGCACGCTTCCGCTGCGCCACGCTGCTTAAAATCACCCCAGACGGGACTCGAACCCACAATCCCTGGCTTAGGAGGCCAGTGCCTTATCCATTAGGCCACTGGGGCGCACATGAGTTCACAACATGAGACTAGAACAAAGAAATGAACGACCAACCAAGCACTAGCAAGGTCTGAAATACATGAGAATAAGGTATAGGTATTCTCGTTCTTTATTTTTCAATCCACCCCAGTCTCGCTACCAATCCCACGCTCAATCATCATCGTAATGGATATTTGTTTTAAAATGTGCGCTATGTATCACTAATATTGTGAGTAGAACACTTCATGCTATCTATTGAGGCTAGACTAAATATGTAATTGCAATTCATTTCTTTGATTGATGCAATTTTAGGTATTCCTACTAGCAGAGTATGGTTTCGATCCAACGACCTCTGGGTTATAGGCCCAGCACGCTTCCGCTGCGCCACTCTGCTTAATTTTTAAAAAATATAGAGTCAACATCTAAACCCTGGCTCTTTGCGCATTGTTATTTTTTGTGGTAAACATCTTTAAATTGCCATCACGGCTTCTGATGTGAGCAATATGTGTCGGGTAGTCCACACGTACTGCAGCACAGGATTCTTGATTCAGATTTTAAATGCTATTCATTTTAAGACTGACACATTGAAAACATATGAATATAGCAGAGGATGGGTTCGATCCATCGACCTCTGGGTTATGGGCCCAGCACGCTTCCGCTGCGCCACCCTGCTTTAAATCACCCCAGACGGGACTCGAACCCACAATCCCTGGCTTAGGAGGCCAGTGCCTTATCCATCAGGCCACTGGGGCACACGTATGTTTACAACATGAGACTAGAACAAAGAAATGAACGACCAACCAAGCACTAGCAAGGTCTGAAATACATGAGAATAAGGTATAGGTATACTCGTTCTTTATTTTTCAATCCACCCCAGTCTCGCTACCAATCCCACGCTCAATCATCATCGTAACGGATATTTGTTTTAAAATGAGCGCTATGTATCACTAATATTGTGAGTAGAACACTTCATGCTATATATTGAGGCTAGACTAAACATGTAATTACAATTCATTTCTTTGATTGATGCAATTTTAGGTATTCATTCTAGCAGAGGATGGTTTCGATCCATCGACCTCTGGGTTATGGGCCCAGCACGCTTCCTCTGCGCCACTCTGCTTAATTTTTAAAAAATATAGATTCACATCTAAACCCTGGCTCTTTGCGCATTGTTATTTTTTGAGGTAAACATCTTTAAATTGCCATCACGGCTTCTGATGTGGGCAATATGTGTCGGGTAGTCCACACGTACTGCAGCACAGGGCCCCGTTTCCCGAAAGCGTCGTTAGCCTAAGTGGATCGTGAAGTGCGTCGAAAGGGCATCGTAGAGTTTTCACCGCGTTTCCCGAAAGCATCGTGGGGAACGAACGTCTTGAAAACGCTCGTAGCTAACGAGTACTCCAGGGGTGCTCGTAGGTACTCGTAGGACACTAAGAGCATCGTCAGCTATAGCCTCAGTGGCGACACCATCGGACATTCCGTCTATTGGATGCGTTTTATTAAAACGCATTGCGCCTTTATGTTCTTAGTTTGGTAATTAATAAAGATTATTAATTAATTTATTAATAAAGATGTTAAAATGGCCAAAATAAAACGGGACAGTCCAGAAAATGTTAGCGCAGGCAGGGCACTCAAAATGTGCGAGAGAAAGTGGGGGGATTTGTGCAGACTGACATAGGCTACTCATAAAACGTAGCATAAAATAATGTAAAAAAAAAATTAAATTAAACAAATTAAAAAGAATAAAGAATAACGAAATTAAAGAAATTAAAAAAAATAAAACAAAGAAATAAAAAAAATATAAAAAACAAGCAAAGGAGCAGGCAAAAGGCTGGGATATGGTGGGGATTGGTCACGTTGACGGGAATGTTTAGTGACATGAGGGAGGGTGGAGGGGGTTAAAAAAAAGTCTCAATCACTATTCGACGCGCATGAAAACCAGCCGCGTAGTTATGAGGGAGGCCGTCCTCACACCGATCTTCCTCATCGTCATCGTCCTCAACGTCCTCCGGTTCAAGCAATGCCACCCCAGCCTTAGCTGCAATGTTGTGCAACATAGCCGTCACACATATCACGGCGCATGACTTGGCCGGCGAAAACTGGAGCCCTCCGCCTGACTTGTGAGGCATCTAAGCGCAACTTCCACCTCCCGATCGTGCGCTCAACGATGCACCGGGCCAGACGGTGGGCTTCGTTATATTCCTCATCATGGACGTCTCCCGGGTTATTCACAGGTGTGAAGAGGAATTATTTCAGGGGGGAAAATGCCGTGAAACGCACAGTGCATACAGGATTAGGACTGATATATGTCGGTTTAAGCCTAATCAATTGTGTTTTAATGTCTTTAGCATTCATATAATTGCAGTCTATTTTTTTTGTAGGCTACATTGCTGTTGTCCTTGATGGGGATATATTTTAACCCTTTTTAACACAATTTTCCTGCGACATTCCTGCGTC
>NC_079417.1:22916324-22926324 GCF_026213295.1 Gadus chalcogrammus | reverse complement strand
AGCAGAGGATGGTTTCAATCCAACGACCTCTAGGTTATGGGCCCAGCACGCTTCCGCTGCGCCACCCTGCTTAATTTTTAAAAAATATAGAGTCAACATCTAAACCCTGGCTCTTTGCGCATTGTTATTTTTTGTGGTAAACATCTTTAAATTGCCATCACGGCTTCTGATGTGGGCAATATGTGTCGGGTAGTCCACACGTACTGCAGCACAGGATTCTTGATTCAGATTTTAAATGCTATTCATTTTAAGACTGACACATTGAAAACATATGAATATAGCAGAGGATGGTTTCGATCCATCGACCTCTGGGTTATGGGCCCAGCATGCTTCCACTCTGCTTCAAATCACCCCAGACAGGACTCGAACCCACAATCCCTTGCTTAGGAGGCCAGTGCCTTATCCTTTAGGCCACTGGGGCGCACATGAGTTCACAACATGAGACTAGAACAAAGAAATGAACGACCAACCAAGCACTAGCAAGGTCTGAAATACATGAGAATAAGGTATAGGTATACTCGTTCTTTATTTTTCAATCCACCCCAGTCTCGCTACCAATCCCACGCTCAATCATCATCGTAACGGATATTTGTTTTAAAATGATCGCTATGTATCACTAATATTGTGAGTAGAACACTTCATGCTACATATTGAGGCTAGACTAAGTATGTAATTACAATTCATTTCTTTGATTGATGCAATTTTAGGTATTCCTACTAGCAGAGGATAGTTTCGATCCATCGACCTCTGGGTTATGGGCCCAGCACGCTTCCGCTGCGGCATTCTGCTTAATTATTAAAAAATATAGAGTCAGCATCTAAACCCTGGCTCTTTGCGCATTGTTATTTTTTGTGGTAAACATCTTTAAATTGCCATCACGGCTTCTGATGTGGGCAATATGTGTCGGGTGGTCCACACGTACTGCAGCACAGGATTCTTGATTCAGATTTTAAATGCTATTCATTTTAAGACTGACACATTGAAAACGTATGAATATAGCAGAGGATGGTTTCGATCCATCGACCTCTGTGTTATGGGCCCAGCACGCTTCCCCTGCGCCACTCTGCTTAATTTTTAAAAAATATAGTGTCAACATCTAAACCCTGGCTCTTTGCGCATTGTTATTTTTTGTGGTAAACATCTTTAAATTGCCATCACTGCTTCTGAGGGGTGTTCCACGAACGGAGGTTTAACAAACACTGAGTTAACGCTGAACTCCAGGTTGATTGACCCTGTGCCGACCAACCCAGAGTTTTCGGTTCCACAGCAGCGGTTATGCATTAGTTCAATCAACTCGGGGTTGGTTAACACAGGGTTGTGCGCGTCCACGCCAAACTTAAAAAGACGTGATGTATGGATCATGGAAACCCTGATCGATATGGCGAAACGGGCCGCTTATTTCAATGAAATGGAACCCCAGGTTCTCCTGGAGAGCTATGACGAGGAGAAGGACATTATCACAAGAAAAGGGAACGCTAAAACCTCTGGAACCCGGAGAACCAAAGCCTGGCAGCGGATCGCTGACCGCGTAAATGCGTTAGTTACACGTCAAAAGCATGATCCTTAATATTTGAGCCATGAATATATAAATATCCCAGTTAAGCATTCTTAAAGATCCTACCACATAACCCCTTTCTTCTAAAACAATATGTACTCCGATTGCTTCCAAGCGGTCAGAGGATCAAGTATAAAAATGAAGTATAAAAAACATACAAACTGGTAAGCTTTTCCCACCATCGTATTGGTATAAATTTAAATAAGCCATTTTTTTAAGCCAATCGTGAAAAGGCCGACAGTCGGCAGACTGGATCTGGCCCTCAAATTGTCTTGACCCCGGTGGAGGAGCTGTTAATAAACATAAATTCAGGGCGCCCTGGCATGGAGGGGGTACCTGGAGGTACCTACCACCTCAGAGAGTCATGGGCCATACCCCACACTGGTTGAATGTAGGTTTTTGTGTTTTCTTGTATTTTAGATTTTTTTTGCCTTCGAAGTAACACATGCAAACCGTGTGCTTGCCACAGCGCATACTATTCCAAATGTTTCTTTTTTGGTAACTGGGTAGAAAACCTAAAAGTGACAATTCATCAACTTCACAGATCAAGATGGATCAGTGCTTGTATGAAGCCGCCTGCTACGATCGAACATTCTCCAGTGGATGCAAGTCCGTTAGGACTATTTTATACTTTATGTTGTAAATGCCTCTCGGCATAGTACTCAGACAATATTGCTCTTTGTATGATAGGAGGCCGATACAAATCTTGGATGGGTCATCTGAAACGACTGTGATGTGCTCAGCATCTCCAGCATTATAGCCTAGATAAAACTACCATTTGAAAAAAACGGAGGGCTACGCAAATAGTCTGGAGTGAACTGAGGCCAGGTCCTCGATTGGTAGTGTTGGCTATGTAAGGCTATTTAAATATATTAAAGATTTGCGCGAGAATCTATATCTCTCCACTCCAGCAAAAAGTCATCCAATATGCCAAGATGTCGAGCCGTGGTCTTATCAATCGCTCCCGGTGGATTGCACGTATAATTTGCGCTCTGATATCAGCAGTTCTCTCATCAAAAGGGCATGCCATTGTGAACACATGAAATCTGCGGTGAACGCCGGTTGAAATACCCAAAACCGGGTTATGTTTCAAACTTAACCTGCGCAAAACCTGGTCCGACCAGGTTTGATTCAGAGCATATGTTGCTATAGCAACTAACATACCGTGATCCTTTTGGAACGGAAAACCTAGGGTTACAGCAAACCCTGGGTTAACTTACCCGGTTATGTGATAAAACCGGCTTTGTGGAACACCCCACTGATGTGGGCAATATGTGTCGGGTAGTCCACACGTACTGCAGCACAGGATTCTTGATTCAGATTTTAAATGCTATTCATTTTAAGACTGACACATTGAAAACATACGAATATAGCAGAGGATGGTTTCGATCTATCGACCTCTGGGTTATGGGCCCAGCACGCTTCCGCTGCGCCACTCTGCTTAATATTGAAAAAATATAGAGTCAACATCTAAATCCTGGCTCTTTGCGCACTGTTATTTTTTGTGGTAAACATCTTTAAATTGCCATCACGGCTTCTGAGGCCTGTTTCAGGTAGCTGGTTTTGAGGCAACCCCGAGTTTGTTCGCTCTGAGTTAGTGGAAACTCTGGGTTTTCCGTTTCAGGTAGCAGGTTCAGCGCAACCGAGAGTTAGTTGCTGCGGCAACATACGCCGTGGACCTAACCTGCTCGGGAGGTGGTTAGACCTACTCTGAGTTGGTTGTCTATAAGGCTGAAGGCAGCTCTCCGACAGAAGGAAGTGTTAGAAATGGCATGTCCTTTTCTACGAGAGCCTGTGGATGTAGAGGCTGCGATCCTCAGAAGGAATCTCCGTGAGGAACGATTATTAAGACCCCGGTTGGATATACTTTATTTTCCTGATAATTTTCTTCACGACCGCTATCGTTTTTCAGCGCAATCTATCATTTATTTAGACCACCTTCTCAGTCCCCATGTTAACTGTCAAACGCACCGGGGGCATGCTTTAAGTTTAATCTTTTTTTTTTTTATCGCAATTAACGCATGTGCAGAATGATCCGCCCCGTGCATCCCACCCGCTCTGTACTACAGTCACTTCAACGTTGTGGCTTTCCCATGATCAGAGTAGCTGACTAACCACGGACCTATAACTGCTGCAAGTCAAGAAACTAATTTTAAGAATGCAAGGCAGAAAAGACCCTGGTACTGCTTTTAACCAGATGCTGTTCTTCTCTACATGCACATGCTCAGCATAATCGTCTGCATTGTTCACTGAAATAAAACCCTTTGAGTAAACTGTGAAACAAAATAACTTGTCCCACCACAGCCCGTGTTCTAACAAAGACAATCTACTTTTTATGAGGATTTCTTTATTTCCTGAAAGCACAAAAAAAGTCATTCATATCGGGTATGTTTTTAGAGCAGGGAACAGTATCCCAGTTTGCACCTCACTCACCTTTAACTAATGTTCCAAAATTTGGATCTCCAAAGCATCCTTTGAATTGTTACAATTGCATGGAGGTTGGTGAAGGCATCTGGTTCAAGTAGGGCGATGACGCCATCAGTAACTGGAAGAAGATGATTAGACAGTGAAATTATTACTTGAGCCAGAATATTGCCCCATCTAATTTGCAACGCGCTGGGTTGCGTGTACATATTTAATTATTTTGAATAACCAACCTCTGATAAAGGCACTTCTATCCTGGGGGGTGGGGGGGATCAGAGGAGCTCCCTCCAGGGATGCCCTCAGCCACAGGACGCATACTCTGTTGGCTGAGGGCCATCTCCTCAGCCACTGTGAGGGCTGCAGGTGGTGGACCCCCTCCAGTCTTCCGGGCCTCTGCTTTTTTTCGATTTGCTAACGTGGAGGAAAATGTTACCCTAATATTCAGTAAGCGCTATTTTGAAGACACATATGTATACATACATACATACATACATACATACATACATACATACATACATACATACATACATACATACATACATACATATAATGCATTTTGCCTAGGAGTAGCCTTCTAATATATCTAAATCCTATTAAATATTGGCAGTGTTGGGGTGGCTGAGAAATGTAGGCCTACTACTTACATTTACTGCTTAAATATAGACCCATCACACGTTGAATATAGCTGTTAAATTAGATAGAGCAGGCAAAACAGCACAATTGATTTGATTTCAATTAAACATTAGTTTACCTGTTTGAACTATATTTTTATACTTCATTTTCATTTGCTGCCAAGTCCTCTTGGGGCAACTCGGGTTGTTCCTGTGTAAATTGACACACACAGACACACACACACAATTTACATATTGAATAAGTGGAAGATATTAAACTTTCCTCTTATTTTAGTTTACTATTTTATTTTACTCACGCATTGGCTATTTCCTGCCAAGCTCTCTCTCGTGCTCTCGCTGCCGCGGCGGTATTGCTTTTTTTGGTGAAAATGTGTTCCTGCTCGGCATATGCGTGCATTAATATTTCCAATTCCGTGGGTGAAAAGTAACTGGATCTACGTTTTTGGTCCATATTGATCATGTTATCAGAGATCCATTGATGATGGCTCTTTATAGTCAACAGGCACGCCCCCAACCCAGCGTGAACACACTCAGAGTTGATTAACTCAACGCTGATCACCTGTTCTGAAACCGAAAACCCAGAGTTGCTTTTCAACCCTGAACTCTGAATCAACCAACTCAGAGCGCAGGATTAAACTCAGAGTATGTTAAACCAGCTACCTGAAACAGGCCTCTGATGTGGGCAATATGTGTCGGGTAGTCCACACGTACTGACGCTCAATCATCATCGTAACGGATATTTGTTTTAAAATGATAGCTATGTATCACTAATATTGTGAGTAGAACACTTCATGCTATCTATTGAGGCTAGACTATACTTCTAATTACAATTCATTTCTTTGATTGATACAATTTTAGGTATTCCTACTAGCAGAGGATGGTTTCGATCCAACGACCTCTGCGTTATGGGCCCAGCACGCTTCCGCTGCGCCACTCTGCTTAATTTTTAAAAAATATAGAGTCAACATCTAAACCCTGGCTCTTTGCGCATTGTTATTTTTTGTGGGAAACATCTTTAAATTGCCATCACGGCTTCTGATGTGGGCAATATGTGTCGGGTAGTCCACACGTACTGCAGCACAGGATTCTTGATTCAGATTATAAATGTTATTCATTTTAAGACCGATACATTGGAAACATATGAATATAGCAGAGGATGGTTTCGATCCATCGACCTCTGGGTTATGGGCCCAGCACGCTTCCGCTGCACCACTCTGCTTCAAATCACCCCAGACGGGACTCGAACCCACAATCCCTGGCTTAGGAGGCCAGTACCTTATCCATTAGGCCACTGGGGCACACGTATGTTTACAACATGAGACTAGAACAAAGAAATGAAAAACCAACCAAGCACTAGCAAGGTCTGAAATACATGAGAATAAGGTATAGGCATACTCGTTCTTTATTTTTCAATCCACCCCAGTCTCGCTACCAATCCCACGCTCAATCATCATCGTAACGGATATTTGTTTTAAAATGATCGCTATGTATCACTAATATTGTGAGTAGAACACTTCATGCTACATATTGAGGCTAGACTAAATATATAATTGCAATTCATTTCTTTGATTGATGCAATTTCAGGTATTCCTACTAGCAGAGGATGGTTTCGATCCATCGACCTCTGGGTTATGGGCCCAGCACGCTTCCGCTGCGCCACTCTGCTTAATTTATAAAAAATATAGATTCACATCTAAACCCTGGCTCTTTGCGCATTGTTATTTTTTGTGGTAAACATCTTTAAATTGCCATCACGGCTTCTGATGTGGGCAATATGTGTCGGGTAGTCCACACGTACTGACGCTCAATCATCATCGTAACGGATATTTGTTTTAAAATGATAGCGATGTATCACTAATATTGTGAGTAGAACACTTCATGCTATCTATTGAGGCTAGACTAAACATGTAATTGCAATTCATTTCTTTGATTGATGCAATTTTAGGTATTCCTACTAGCAGAGGATGGTTTCGATCCAACGACCTCTGGGTTATGGGCCCAGCACGCTTCCGCTGGGCCACACTGCTTAATTTTTAAAAAATGTAGAGTGAACATTTAAACCCTGGCTCTTTGCGCATTGTTATTTTTTGTGGTAAACATCTTTAAATTGCCACCACGGCTTCTGATGTGGGCAATATGTGTCGGGTAGTCCACACGTACTGCAGCACAGGATTCTTGATTCAGATTTTAAATGCTATTCATTTTAAGACTGACACATTGAAAACATATGAAAATAGCAGAGGATGGTTTCGATCCATCGACCTCTGGGTTGTGGGCCGAGCACGCTTCCGCGGCGCCACTCTGCTACAAATCACCCCAGACGGGACTCGGACCCACAATCCCTGGCTTAGGAGGCCAGTGCCTTATCCATTAGGCCACTGGGGCACACGTATGTTTACAACATGAGACTAGAAGAAAGAAATGAACGACCAACCAAGCACTAGCAAGGTCTAAAATACATGAGAATAAGGTATAGGTATACTCGTTCTTTATTTTTCAATCCACCCCAGTCTCGCTACCAATCCCACGCTCAATCATCATCGTAACGGATATTTGTTTTAAAATGATCGCTATGTATCACTAATATTGTGAGTAGAACACTTCATGCTATATATTGAGGCTAGACTAAGTATGTAATTACAATTCATTTCTTTGATTGATGCAATTTTAGGTATTCCTACCAGCAGAGGATGGTTTCGATCCATCGACCTCTGGGTTATGGGCCCAGCACGCTTCCGCTGCGCCACTCTGTTTAATTTTTAAAAAATATAGATTCACATCTAAACCCTGGCTCTTTGCGCATTGTTATTTTTTTGTGGTAAACATCTTTAAATTGCCATCACGGCTTCTGATGTGGGCAATATGCGTCGGGTAGTCCACACGTACTGCAGCACAGGATTCTTGATTCCGATTTTAAATGCTATTCATTTTAAGACTGACAAATTGAAATCGTATGAACATAGCAGAGGATGGTTTCGATCCATCGACCTCTGGGTTATGGGCCCAGCACGCTTCCGCTGCGCCACTCTGCTTCAAATCACCCCAGACGGGACTCGAACCCACAATCCCTGGCTTAGGAGGCCAGTGCCTTATCCATTAGGCCACTGGGGCACACGTATGTTTACAACGTGAGACTAGAACAAAGAAATGAACGACCAACCAAGCACTAGCAAGGTCTGAAATACATGAGAATAAGGTATAGGTATACTCGTTCTTTATTTTTCAATCCACCCCAGTCTCGCTACCAATCCCACGCTCAATCATCATCGTAACGGATAATTGTTTTAATATGATCGCTATGTATCACTAATATTGTGAGTAGAACACTTCATGCTAACTTTTGAGGCTAGACTAAACATGTAATTGCAATTCATTTCATTGATTGATGCAATTTTTGGTATTCCTACTAACAGATAATGGTTTCGATCCATCGACCTCTGGGTTATGGGCCCAGCACGCTTCCGCTGCGCCACTCTGCTTAATTTTTAAAAAATATAGAGTCAACATCTAAACCCTGGCTCTTTGCGCATTGTTATTTTTTGTGGTAAACATCTTTAAATTGCCATCACGGCTTCTGATGTGGGCAATATGTGTCGGGTAGTCCACACGTACTGCAGCACAGGATTCTTGATTCAGATTTTAAATGCTATTCATTTTAAGACTGACACATTGAAAACATATGAATATAGCAGAGGATGGTTTCGATCCATCGACCTCTGGGTTATGGGCCCAGCACGCTTCCGCTGCGCCACTCTGCTTTATTTTTAAAAAATATAGAGTCAACATCTAAACCCTGGCTCTTTGCGCATTGTTATTTTTTGTGGTAAACATCTTTAAATTGCCATCACGGCTTCTGATGTGGGCTATATGTGTCGGGTAGTCCACACGTACTGCAGCACAGGATTCTTGATTCAGATTTTAAATGCTATTCATTTTAAGACTGACACATTGAAAACATATGAAAATAGCAGAGGATGGTTTCGATCCATCGACCTCTGGGTTATGGGCCCAGCACGCTTCCGCGGTGCCACTCTGCTTCAAATCACCCTTGACGGGACTCGACCCCACAATCCCTGCCTTAGGAGGCCAGTGCCTTATCCATTAGGCCACTGGGGCACACGTATGTTTACAACGTGAGACTAGAACAAAGAAATGAACGACCAACCATGCACTAGCAAGGTCTGAAATACATGAGAATAAGGTATAGGGATACTCGTTCTTTATTTTTCAATCCACCCCAGTCTCGCTACCAATCCCTCGCTCAATCATCATCGTAACGGATATTTGTTTTAAAATGGTCGCTATGTATCACTAATATTGTGAGTAGAACACTTCATGCTATATATTGAGGCTAGACTAAATATGTAATTACAACTCATTCCTTTAATTGATGCAATTTTAGGTATTCCTACTAGCAGAGGATGGTTTCGATCCATCGACCTCTGGGTTATGGGCCCAGCACGCTTCCGCTGCGCCACTCTGCTTAATTTTAAAAAAATATAGATTCACATCTAAACCCTGGCTCTTTGCACATTGTTATTTTTTGTGGTAAACATCTTTAAATTGCCATCACGGCTTCTGATGTGGGCAATATGTGTCGGGTAGTCCACACGTACTGCAGCACAGGATTCTTGATTCAGATTTTAAATGCTATTCATTTTAAGACTGACACATTGAAAACATATGAATATAGCAGAGGATGGTTTCGATCCATCGACCTCTGGGTTATGGGCCCAGCACGCTTCCGCTGCGCAACTCTGCTTCAAATCACCCCAGACGGGACTCGAACCCACAATCCCTGGCTTAGGAGGCCAGTGCCTTATCCATTAGGCCACTGGGGCACACATGAGTTCACAACATGAGACTAGAACAAAGAAATGAACGACCAACCAAGCACTAGCAAGGTCTGAAATACATGAGAATAAGGTATAGGTATTCTCGTTCTTTATTTTTCAATCCACCCCAGTCTCGCTACCAATCCCACGCTCAATCATCATCGTAACGGATATTTGTTTTAAAATGATTGCTATGTATCACTAATATTGTGAGTAGAACACTTCATGCCATCTATTGAGGCTAGACTAAATATGTAATTGCAATTCATTTCTTTGATTGATGCAATTTTAGGTATTCCTAGTAGCAGAGGATGGTTTCGATCCAACGACCTCTGGGTTATGGGCCCAGCACGCTTCCGCTGCGCCACTCTGCTTAATTTTAAAAAATATAGAGTCAACATCTAAACCCTGGCTCTTTGCGCATTGTTATTTTTTGTGGTAAACATCTTTAAATTGCCATCACGGCTTCTGATGTGGGCAATATGTGTCGGGTAGTGCACACGTACTGCAGCACAGGATTCTTGATTCAGATTTTAAATGCTATTCATTTTAAG
>NC_079417.1:22868824-22913824 GCF_026213295.1 Gadus chalcogrammus | reverse complement strand
TTAAAATGTTCGCTATGTATCACTAATATTGTGAGTAGAACACTTCATGCTATCTATTGAGGCTAGACTAAATATGTAATTGCAATTCATTTCTTTGATTAATGCAATTTTAGGTATTCCTACTAGCAGAGGATGGTTTTGATCCATCGACCTCTGGGTTATGGGCCCAGCACGCTTCCGCTGCGCCACTCTGCTTAAATTATAAAAAATATAGAGTCAACATCTAAACCCTGGCTCTTTGCGCATTGTTATTTTTTGTGGTAAACATCTTTAAATTGCCATCACGGCTTCTGATGTGGGCAATATGTGTCGGGTAGTCCACACGTACTGCAGCACAGGATTCTTGATTCAGATTTTAAATGCTATTCATTTTAAGACTGACACATAGAAAACATATGAATATAGCAGAGGATGGGTTCGATCCATCGACCTCTGTGTTATGGGCCCAGCACGCTTCCGCTGCGCCACTCTGCTTCACATCACCCCAGACGGGACTCGAACCCACAATCCCTGGCTTAGGAGGCCAGTGCCTTATCCATTAGGCCAATGGGGCACACATGAGTTCACAACATGAGACTAGAACAAAGAAATGAACGACCAACCAAGCACTAGCAAGGTCTGGAATACATAAGAATAAGGTATAGGTATACTCGTTCTTTATTTTTCAATCCACCCCAGTCTCGCTACCAATCCCACGCTCAATCATCATCGTAACGGATATTTGTTTTAAAATGATCGCTATGTATCACTAATATTGTGAGTAGAACACTTCATGCTATCTATTGAGGCTAGACTAACTATGTAATTGCAATTCATTTCTTTGATTGATGCAATTTTAGGTATTCCTACTAGCAGAGGATGGTTTCGATCCAACGACATCTGGGTTATGGGCCCAGCACGCTTCCGCTGCGCCACTCTGCTTAATTTTTAAAAAATATAGAGTCAACATCTAAACCCTGGCTCTTTGCGCATTGTTATTTTTTGTGGTAAACATCTTTAAATTGCCATCACGGCTTCTGATGTGGGCAATATGTGTCGGGTAGTCCACACGTACTGCAGCACAGGATTCTTGATTCAGATTTTAAATGCTATTCATTTTAAGACTGACACATTGAAAACATATGAATATAGCAGAGGATAGTTTCTATCCATCGACCTCTGGGTTATGGGACCAGCATGCTTCCACTCTGCTTCAAATCACCCCAGACAGGACTCAAACCCACAATCCCTGGCTTAGGAGGCCAATGCCTTATCCATTAGGCCAATGGGGCACACATGAGTTCACAACATGAGACTAGAACAAAGAAATGAACGACCAACCAAGCACTAGCAAGGTCTGGAATACATAAGAATAAGGTATAGGTATACTCGTTCTTTATTTTTCAATCCACCCCAGTCTCGCTACCAATCCCACGCTCAATCATCATCGTAACGGATATTTGTTTTAAAATTATCGCTATGTATCACTAATATTGTGAGTAGAACACTTCATGCCATCTATTGAGGCTAGACAAATTATTTAATTGCAATTCATTTCTTTGATTGATGCAATTTTAGGTATTCCTACTAGCAGAGGATGGTTTCCATCCATCGACCTCTGGGTTATGGGCCCAGCACGCTTCCGCTTCGCCACTCTGCTTAATTTTTAAAAAATATAGAGTCAACATCTAAACCCTGGCTTTTTGCGCATTGTTATTTTTTGTGGTAAACATCTTTAAATTGCCATCACGGCTTCTGATGTGGGCAATATGTGTCGGGTAGTCCACACGTGCTGCAGCACAGGATTCTTGATTCAGATTTTAAATGCTATTCATTTTAAGACTGACACATTGAAATCATATGAATATAGCAGAGGATGGTTTCGATCCATCGACCACTGGGTTATGGGCCCAGCACGCTTCCGCTGCGCCACTCTGCTTAATTTTTAAAAAATATAGAGTCAACATCTAAACCCTGGCTCTTTGCGCATTGTTATTTTTTGTGGTAAACATCTTTAAATTGCCATCACGGCTTCTGATGTGGGCAATATGTTTCGGGTAGTCCATACGTACTGCAGCACAGGATTCTTGATTCAGATTTTAAATGCTATTCATTTTAAGACTGACACATTGAAAACATACAAATATAGCAGAGGATGGTTTCGATCCATCGACCTCTGGGTTATGGGCCCAGCACGCTTCCGCTGCGCCACTCTGCTTAATTTTTAAAAAATATAGAGTCAACATCTAAACCCTGGCTCTTTGCGCATTGTTATTTTTTGTGGTAAACATCTTTAAATTGCCATCACGGCTTCTGTGCCCTATACCACGAAGCTCGCTGAACATACCCAGGCTTTCTTGGGAAAACCTGGCTCGACAGAGCCGCAACTCGCAATCAGAGTTAACTGGTACCACGAAGCTCACTTTAGATTCAATTAGTTGAACCAGGTTTTCCGCTTTAGGTTCAGTGCGCGTTCACGTGGAAGGGGTGTTTTTTGCGTCATTTTTCTCACCTTTACGATAGATCAAGCAGTCTATATGCGTATAAGTGAAAAGATTCTGCATATTGTCTGTAAAATAACTATGCCAAATGCAGAATTGTTCGCCATTAATCCAAATAGAATGATGATGATTTAAAAATGCATAAGCAACGTCCATCCTGCCTTATTCTATCATTTAGGGAATTCACTTTAAATACACCCTATTTAAGAAATGTATCGCATGTTTTCGACCGCTGAGGGGTAGCGGCTGTAGCGTAGTGGATTAGTATATGACCCGAACGCCAGCGACCGGGGTTCAAATTCGCCGGTCTATCATCATGCATTTTACCCCCATAGATGTGGTGCCAGCACGGCCTTGAAAATATGGGTTCAAGTTCGAAATAAGCACAAAAATATAATTCCATAAGCTTTAGTGAATAAGTTTTCCATATGCATGAGAATTAGGACTTTTTAAGCTTCACACAAATTCGCGTCACTTGGGAGTCGAACCCCCGGCGCAATAATTCAAGACTGACGCGCTACCTCCACTCTAGCACTCTGTCACTGATGTACAATGCGCAACAGTAATCATTGTCTACATAAGGTCCAAAAGGACGATCAAATGACGAACACCCTCTGATGAGAATCTGTATCTCTCATGAAGAACCCCAATTTCGTTGTTTGCACAATGACAATAAAGTCTGAAATCTGAATATCGTCAGACAATGCCAAGGGATCGGTTCTGTCCCGTAAAACCCTTGTCTCCGGAGAAGTGCGCCGGGGTCCACGGGAACACCCACAAATGGTGACGCCATTGTCAGAGGAGGGGCTAGGAAGCTGCGCACGCCGATTTAAGTAGCCGATCTCCGGCTAGACTAAGCCGAAAAACTGCTCCCGACCAGGTTTGGTTGCGAGCATAAGTCACCATGGTGATACAGCGACGCTAAAAGAGATCGACTTTCGTGGTACAACTAACCCAGGCTTGGAGCTCAACATACCTCGCTAACCCTCTAAGCGAGCTTCGTGGTACAGGGCCCAGATGTGGGCAATATGTGTCGGGTAGTCCACACGTGCTGCAGCACAGGATTCTTGATTCAGATTTTAAATGCTATTCATTTTAAGACTGACACATTGAAAACATATGAATATAGCAGAGGATGGTTTCGGTCCATCGACCTCTGGGTTATGGGCCCAGCACGCTTCTGCTGCGCCACTCTGCTTAATGTTTAAAAAATATAGAGTCAACATCTAAACCCTGGCTCTTTGCGCATTGTTATTTTTTGTGGTAAACATCTTTAAATTGCCATCACGGCTTCTGATGTGGGCAATATGTGTCGGGTAGTCCACACGTACTGCAGCACAGGATTCTTGATTCAGATTTTAAATGCTATTCATTGTAAGACTGACACATTGAAAACATATGAAAATATCAGAGGATGGTTTCGATCCATCGACCTCTGGGTTATGGGCCCAGCACGCTTCCGCTGCGCCACTCTGCTTAATTTTTAAAAAATTTAGAGTCAACATCTAAACCCTGGCTCTTTGCGCATTGTTATTTTTTGTGGTAAACATCTTTAAATTGCCATCACGGCTTCTGATGTGGGCAATATGTGTCGGGTAGTCCATACGTACTGCAGCACAGGATTCTTGATTCAGATTTTAAATGCTATTCATTTTAAGACTGACACATTGAAAACATATGAATATAGCAGAGGATGGTTTTGATCCATCGACCTCTGGGTTATGGGCCCAGCACGCTTCCGCTGCGCCACTCTGCTTAATTTATAAAAAATATAGAGTCAACATCTAAACCCTGGCTCTTTGCGCATTGTTATTTTTTGTGGTAAACATCTTTAAATTGCCATCACGGCTTCTGATGTGGGCAATATGTGTCGGGTAGTCCACACGTACTGCAGCACAGGATTCTTGATTCAGATTTTAAATGCTATTCATTTTAAGACTGACACATTGAAAACATATGAATATAGCAGAGGATAGTTTCGATCCATCGACCTCTGGGTTATGGCCCCAGCATGCTTCCACTCTGCTTCAAATCATCCCAGACAGGACTCGAACCCACAATCCCTGGCTTAGGAGGCCAATGCCTTATCCATTAGGCCAATGGGGCGCACATAAGTTCACAACATGAGACTAGAAAAAAGAAATGAACGACCAACCAAGCACTAGCAAGGTCTGAAATACATGAGAATAAGGTATAGGTATTCTCGTTCTTTATTTTTCAATCCACCCCAGTCTCGCTACCAATCCCACGCTCAATCATCATCGTAACGGATATTTGTTTTAAAATGATCGCTATGTATCACTAATATTGTGAGTAGAACACTTCATGCTATCTATTGAGGCTAGACTAATTATGTAATTGCAATTCATTTCTTTGATTGATGCAATTTTAGGTATTTCTACTAGCAGAGGATGTTTTCGATCCATCGACCTCTGGGTTATGGGCCCAGCACGCTTCCGCTGCGCCACTCTGCTTAATTTTTAAAAAATATAGAGTCAACATCTAAACCCTGGCTCTTTGCGCATTGTTATTTTTTGTGGTAAACATCTTTAAATTGCCATCACGGCTTCTGATGTGGGCAATATGTGTCGGGTAGTCCACACGTACTGCAGCACAGGATTCTTGATTCAGATTTTAAATGCTATTCATTTTAAGACTGACACATTGAAAACATATGAATATAGCAGAGGATGGTTTCGATCCATCGACCTCTGGGTTATGGGCCCAACACGCTTCCGCTGCACCACTCTCCTTCAAATCACCCCAGACGGGACTCTAACCCACAATCCCTGGCTTAGGAGGCCAGTGCCTTATCCATTAGGCCACTGGGGCACACATGAGTTCACAACATGAGACTAGAAAAAAGAAATGAACGACCAACCAAGCACTAGCAAGGTCTGAAATACATGAGAATAAGGTATAGGTATTCTCGTTCTTTATTTTTCAATCCACCCCAGTCTCGCTACCAATCCCACGCTCAATCATCATCGTAACGGATATTTGTTTTAAAATTAGCGCTATGTATCACTAATATTGTGAGTAGAACACTTCATGCCATCTATTGAGGCTAGACTAAATATTTAATTGCAATTCATTTCTTTGATTGATGCAATTTTAGGTATTCCTACTAGCAGAGGATGGTTTCGATCCAACGACCTCTAGGTTATGGGCCCAGCACGCTTCCGCTGCGCCACTCTGCTTTATTTTTAAAAAATATAGAGTCAACATTTAAACCCTGGCTCTTTGCGCATTGTTATTTTTTGTGGTAAACATCTTTAAATTGCCATCACGACTTCTGATGTGGGCAATATGTGTCGGGGAGTCCACACGTACTTCAGCACAGGATTCTTGATTCAGATTTTAAATGCTATTCATTTAAAGACTGACACATTGAAAACATATGAACATAGCAGAGGATGGTTACGATCCATCGACCTCTGGGTTATGGGCCCAGCACGCTTCCGCTGCGCCACTCTGCTTCAAATCACCCCAGACGGGACTCGAACCCACAATCCCTGGCTTAGGAGGCCAGTGCCTTATCCATTAGGCCACTGGGGCACACGTATGTTTACAACATGAGACTAGAACAAAGAAATGAACGACCAACCAAGCACTAGCAAGGTCTGAAATACATGAGAATAAGGTATAGGTATTCTCGTTCTTTATTTTTCAATCCACCCCAGTCTCGCTACCAATCCCACGCTGAATCATCATCGTAACGGATATTTGTTTTAAAATTATCGCTATGTATCACTAATATCGTGAGTAGAACACTTCATGCCATCTATTGAGGCTAGACTAAATATTTAATTGCAATTCATTTCTTTGATTGATGCAATTTTAGGTATTCCTACTAGCAGAGGATGGTTTCGATCCAACGACCTCTGTGTTATGGGCCCAGCACGCTTCCGCTGCGCCACTCTGCTTAATTTTTAAAAAATATAGAGTCAACATCTAAACCCTGGCTCTTTGCGCATTGTTATTTTTTGTGGTAAACATCTTTAAATTGCCATCACGGCTTCTGATGTGGGCAATATGTGTCGGGTAGTCCACACGTACTGCAGCACAGGATTCTTGAATCAGATTTTAAATGCTATTCATTTTAAGACTGACACATTGAAAACATATGAATATAGCAGAGAATGGGTTCGATCCATCGACCTCTGGGTTATGGGCCCAGCAAGCTTCCGCTGCGCCACTCTGCTTTTTTGTTAAAAAATATAGAGTCAACATCTAAACCCTGGCTCTTTGCGCATTGTTATTTTTTGTGGGAAACATCTTTAAATTGCCATCACGGCTTCTGATGTGGGCAATATGTGTCGGGTAGTCCACACGTACTGCAGCACAGGATTCTTGATTCAGATTTTAAATGCTATTCATTTTAAGACTGACACATTGAAAACATATGAATATAGCAGAGGATGGTTTCGATCCATCGACCTCTGGGTTATAGGCCCAGCACGCTTCCACTGCGCAACTCTGCTTAATTTTTAAAATATATAGAGTCAACATCTAAACCCTGGCTCTTTGCGCATTGTTATTTTTTGTGGTAAACATCTTTAAATTGCCATCACGGCTTCTGATGTGGGCAATATGTGTCGGGTAGTCCACACGTACTGCAGCACAGGATTCTTGATTCAGATTTTAAATGCTATTCATTTTAAGACTGACACATTGAAAACATATGAATATAGCAGGGGATGGTTTCGATCCATCGACCTCTGTGTTATGGGCCCAGCACGCTTCCGCTGCGCCACTCTGCTACAAATCACCCCAGACGTGTCTCGAACCCACAAATCCAGGCTTAGGAGGGAAGTGCTTTATCCATTAGGCCACTGGGGCACACGTGTATTTACAACATGAGATTAGAGCAAAGAAATGAACGACCAACCAAGCACTAGCAAGGACTGAAATACAAAAGAATAAGGTAGGTATAGTCGTTCTTTATTTTTCAATCCACCGCAGTCTCGCTACCAATCCCACGCTCAATCATCTTCGTAACGGATATTTGTTTTAAAATGCTCGCTATTAATCTCTAATATTGTCAGTAGAACACTTCATGCTATCTATTGAGGCTAGACTAAGGATTTAATTGCAATTCATTGCATTGATTGATCCGTTCTTAGGTAATCCGGCTAGCAGAGGATGGTTTAGATCCATCGACCACTTCGTTATTGGCCCAGCACTCTTCTGCTGCTCCACTCTGCTTTACAGTTATAAAAAAATATAGCCTATACGACATAGGACGCAAGTGTTTCTTGTCGGTTCTGTCGTATAGGCTTCGCCTTTTAAGGCTATCGCTATTGGGTTAACCCTAGGCGTGAGCCGTAGCACTGAAAAATTTGTAATCCCCGCCCACCAACTGCGTTGGCCTCAATTACTTCCGCGGGCCTCAAAGACGTCCGCATTTTGCAGATATAGGCGGGCGCCGGCGGAGGTTCTGCTTCCATTTTCTTCAGGACGATCCTGTAGCATACTGAAGTACATAAATAGATATTATGGACTCAACGGCGAACTGCATCTGCAAGACATGTAACACGGCATTCATCTTGCCGTATGGCGGCCATGAGGTTTGCGAGGGCTGCCTTGGGCATGAACCAGCCTTCTTGGCGCTCTCGCCGCCCTGCCTGTGTCGGCATTATGCCCAGACGGCGCAGAGCGGCATGGCAGCACCTCATACAGAGGAACCTGTGGCTGCAGCAGACCCCGGGCATCCCTGAGCCAATGAGGCGGCAGTTACTGGAGTGCCCCATCAGCCAGGACGTGCTGTTCGGGCCCCGTCTGTCATCTATGGTGGATGACATGCTGGCCGCTTCCGAGGAGGCAGAGAAATTCCGGAGACACGTCTCCCGCCCTCCGCCTCCACCCGGGCGGCAGCGCTCCGCTCCAAGCCCCCGTCGCCGCCATAGGCCCCCTGCAGACACTGTCGCGGCGCCGCCGGCAGCCCCTCCTCCTGGCCCCCAGGCTTACCAGCCCCGCCCGCCTCCATCACAAGCTGCGGCGAGCGGCCAGCGAAGGCCCCGGGCAGCGGGCTCATGGGGATATGTCCCGCCCCACAAGCGACGGCGTAGGCAATTACGGGGCGAGGGAGAAGCATGTGACAGCGAGAAACACCTCTTTACTAAAGACGGCTGTTTTTTCCCCACACAGTTAACGCCGGAGCCCACCGGCCCGACCATAACTGTTTCACACGCATCTCCCACCACATATAGTCAGGCCTTCAATAAACCTTGTATTATTGATCGAGCCAGCCCTTCATTGCCTTTACAAAGGCAACCTCGCCCAGCTTACCAGCCCCGCTCACCTCCATCGCAGGCGGAGGCGAGCGGCCAGCAAGAGCCCCGGGCAGCGGGCTCATGGGGCGATGTCCCGCCCCATGAGCGCCGACTATTACGGGGCAAGGGAGGAGCTTGCGACAGCGGGAAACACCTCTTTACTGAAGACGGCTGTTTTCTTCCCACTCAGTTAACGCCGGAGCCTATCGGCTCGGCCATAACTGTTTCACACGCATCTCCCACCACATATAGGCAGGCCGTCAATAAACCTTGTATTATTGATCGAGCCAGACCCTCATTACCTTTACAAAGGCAGCCTCGCCCGGCTTACCGGCCCCGCCCGCCTCCATCGCAGGCTGCGGCGAGTGGCCAGCAAAGGCCTCGGGCAGCGGGCTCATGGGGCGATGTCCCGCCCCACGAGCGCCGGCTATTACGGGGCGAGGGAGAAGCGTGTGACAGCGAAAAACACTTCTTTACTAAAGACGGCTGTTTTCTCCCCACACAGTTAACGCCGGAGCCTACCATCCCGGCCATAACTGTTTCACACACACCCCCCCCCACACACACAGGCACGCCGTCAACAAACCTTGTATTATTGATCGAGCCAGCCCTACATTACTTTCCGCTCACCACGTCATGCCTGGCATGACACATGGCGAGACGGCCGCTAAAACGAGCTCTCTGTCTACGAATGACACGCAGCTCGTTCACAGTGTCAGCAGTCTGCTGCCCAGTCACAGTGTTATTCCTCCTCGCGTCCCAACGCTCAGGAGAGAGAAGGCTACACTCTTGTCACAAGCTGAGCAAGCAGGGCATGCCTCTGCTAATGACACACACACCCAGCCCTTTCGGGCAGAGCTCCCCATGGGCTGCGAGGAGGACTCCTCTGGATTCAGCTTTAATGAGAGCACGGCTCTCACAGCAGAGGATGGAGACGCTGTGGTCTCTCCTCCACCGCTGTTCCCCGGGCAGCGTCGTGACAGCCCTCTCTGTCATGAGGCTGCTGGGAATGATGTCAGCCGCTCACACAGTGGTGCCGCTGGGGCTGCTTCACATGAGGCGGCTGCAGAGATGGTTTTCTCGCCTGCGCATCGACCCGGTGTGCCAACGGCAGCGCAAAGTGACCATTCAGTGGGCCCCGATTTGACCCACTGTGGCGATCCCCGAACCCTCGCGAGAGGGGTGCCGTTGGGCAAAGCAACGTCACACATCTCGTGTTCAAGGATGTTTCTCTGTCGGGCTGGGGAGGAACATGCCAGTTTCACGTAGTGGGCGGCGTTTGGCCCCCCCGTGACCATGCATATAAACGCATTGGAGCTCCTCACTGTGTTGAAAGTGGTCCAACACTTTGCCCCATTGTTGACGAATCAACATGTAATGATTCGCACGGACAACAAGGCGACAGCAGCATACATAAATTGCCAAGGGGGCATGCGCTCGGCACAGCTGCTGAGCATAACGAGACAGCTGTTATGCTGGGCGCACACGCACTTGCTCTCCATCAGAGCAGCGTACATCCCCGGTGTCCTGAAAAGAGGGGCCGACATAATGTCGAGGGGGGGTCCCCAACCAGGAGACTGGACTCTGCACCACGATCTGATCAATCAGATATGGAGTGAGTTTGGGCAGGTGGAGGTCGACCTATTCGCCACGCGGCAGAACACACAGTGCGAGCTGTGGTTCTCTCTCAGCGCGAAGGACAATCTCCCACTCGGGGTGGATGCGTTCGCTCACAGACCGTGGCGGAACACACTCCTGTACACTTTCCCGCCCGTCCCCCTGATTCCCCAAGTCTTGGACCGAGTCCAAGAGGAGCGGCTGTATATGATTCTCATAGCACCGCAACGCACGAGTGCACCGTGGTTCTTTTTCTAACTTTGCTCGGTGTTTCACTATGGGAATCGCCTAGGCGTGACCTACTACTGGAAGCTCCAATTGCACCACGTCTGTCCTTGACAGACAGGTCGGACTGTGCCACAGGGTCCCGCCCCCTGCACTTATACAGTCGACCCGCCCTCCTCAAATCATTCTCGCTTTCTTCCCGTGAGAAAGCTACTCAAGCTCCCTCAGCTTATCTAGGTTAGCTTTAAACTGCTTAACAGACGGGCCGTCAAGGATTCCGTCGTCGAACGCAGTCGTAGGCTTTTAACCTGGTTCGGCTGAGTAATAACTTCGTAAGAAGCTGTCTGTTACTACACCCGCTGGGCAGTGTCCGCCTAAAGGCGAGCTGCTTCTCCGGTTACCCTGTATTTGTTTACAGGTGTCACTGGTTTACGGTGTAGTTTATCGGCTAACGCGTCAAGGCGAGCTTACCGCGGCACAGTACACATTAGCTTGTTGGCTGAGCCAAAACACCCGGAGTATAACGAACGCATCACGGCGAGTGAACTCTGCGGTATGCCTTCGCCCGCCACCCCCGCCAAAGGGTCGGAGCCGAAAGCTAGGGAGGCTGTATCCCGCCTGTGCCCCGCGTCATGTGGGGCCTCCCAACCCAGTCGCCAAGAAAAAACGTCAGTGGTGTACGTTTCCATGAACACTGGATACGCAGCATTTCAACGTAAAAAATAGCGTGTTATACCTACAGTATCCACGTGTGCCGCTGTGGAGGCGGGTTTCGGGGTTTGGGTTTCACGGCTTTCGCGGCAAATTGTGGACACGATTGTTTAGGGGGGGGGGGGGGGGAGACTGTTGTTGACCGGGGAGGGGGGGGGGGGGGGAGAGACACGTTTGTTGAGGGGGGGGGACGACACACGATTGTGGGGGGGGGGGGACGACGACGACGACACGGTAGTTGAAGGGGGGGGGGGGGGGACACGTTTGTTGAGGGGGGGGGAGACACGTTTGTAGGGGGGGGGCACGCTCGACAACGAGAGTTGGTTTTTATTTAACGCTCGACAACGAGAGTTGGTTTTTATTGAACGAGACATCAACACGGAACAGCTGCGCGAAACGATGGTCACGTCACTCTCGGTGACGGTGTCGACAATAATGAACACACGGACAATGTTAATAGAACAACACACAACCACATAACATCCCGAACCCATTAACCCCACTTAATCCTAACAACAAAACAAGTTAACAAAAGCCCCATTTGTCAACTGAGAACCCCAATTCCCAGAATCCCCCGCGGCTCCGGAACACGGCGTAGCTTATATTAATCTTTATTATCTGAATGGGAAATGCAATATTTTAGGACAGATACACCATTAAACGCGTTTCTAATGACATTTCTAGCGAGAAATGTACATTTTCCTTACATAATCTTCAGTCAGTGAATGTGTATGATCTTTATTAATCTTTATTATCTGAATGGGAAATGCAATATTTTAGGACCGATTCACCGTTAAACGTGTTTCTAATAACATTTCTAGCGAGAAATATACTTTTTAATTGCATAATCTTCAGTCAGTGATTGTGTCTGATCTTTAGTTTTATAGTTATTAGGAGTTGATCGGCTCGCTCGCATGTTTCAACGACGTCAGGTTGCTTTCGCTAAACTAGCAGCTCACGTGCTTCCTGCGTTTGTGTTATTAAACTGTTACTTTATGTAACTTTTAATGATATCATCTTGTTAGAAACACGTATATCTGAGAGCCAACCCAGTCGCCAAAAACATACCTACGTTGACAGTGTACGTTTCGTGAACACTGGATTACGTCACATTTCAACATAAAATAGCGTGTTATACACACACACACACGCACGCACATGCACAGACACACACACACAAGCACACACAAGCACACGCACGCACGCACAGGCACACAGACACAGACACAGACACACACACACACACACACACACACACACACACACGCACACACGCACACGGTGCATTTCGCTGCTAAAACAACAACAAAAAAATATTCCCTCAAATATTATTACTTTCAAAACGTTGGCCAAAATGGCCAATAATATCTTTTTTTTTGGGATGCTTCTAGGACATTTTGGGTGGATTTTGAACGGTATGTGGGGGGCACGTTTTTTGCAGGACCTGGCAACCCTGCGGTGTTGCCCGAGATCTGGCTCCACCCCGGCGTGGTGCTGTCTCCTGTTGACCTTTTGACCCCAGACTTCTGGGGGAATAGCTGAATCAATTCATTAGTCAATCAGAAGCATGTAAATATCTTTCCGGTGGGGTAAGAGGACGAACAAGGTGTCCTTCAACATCTACGCTTCCAGGCGATTGCAACGGTGCCACACATGAGCATATTCGAACATGTTTAATGGTAGTAATTAGCTGTCGAAATTGGAGGCCTTAATCAATACTGAGCAGCTATTGATTTGCTTCCCGATAAAGATTTGTCACAAATGACATGTTATTTAGCATCTACACGTTGAGCTGAGTCCAATGACACCAAGAACGACACTCTAGCTAATGGTAACATGTATTTTACATGGTACACCTAGGTCTAGGACATGATCTCGGTGTAGCAAGAGGCCGAGCTTGATCTCATTGGACTCAGCTTAACGTGTAGATGCTAATTAACATGTAATTTGTCAAAAATCTCCATCGGGAAGCAAATCTATAGCTGGTCATTATTGATAAAGGCCTCCAAAATCGACAGCTAATTACTACCCCGAAACATATTCAAATATGATCATGTGTGGCACTGTTGCAATCGTCTCGAAACGTAGATGTCAAAGGACACCTTGTTTGCTCTGTTGCACCACCGGGAACATATTTTCATACTTCTAATGGATTGATTCATATTTTAAGGTTTTCGGAGTGAGACTTTAAGTGGCTGCAGCAGAAGTGTTGAGACGAAAGATGATATCAAGAGATTTATAGAATATTCCCATTCAAATTATGATTCTTCGTCGTAACATCCGACCAAACATCCTTTACATTCACAGAGCGAAGATTATGAAAGTCCAGGCTCAGCAAGTGCTCCATCTCGTTGCACCTGCACCCAGCGGCTCGCTTGCAAGATTTTGGCCTGAAGTTCTTCCCAGACCTCTACCCTAACAGTCCAATATGCATATCTGAGAATCAGGCCTCTCTTCAATAATGACAAAATGTAATGAGAGAAATACAGATTCACTTTTTGTTATCTCATAAGCGGCGTGGTGCCGGCTCCTTTTGACCTTTTGACCCCAGACTTCAAAGACGTGGCCACAGGCCAGCGGTGTCTACACACATTAAGCCACAAATGTACACCTCCATCCCGCAAAAAATGGGGCCTAGAATCTAACCTCTGTCTTATATACATTGACTGTACTGTTGGAGGTCACGCCCCTTTTCCAGCCTTTTCGAGATAGCTAGGGATGCTAAAATGTTGACACACATTTCCCGGGGCCCCGAGAACGACATATGCAAGATTTGTAGTTCTAGCCCATAGAGAAAAAAAGTTTTCCCAAATGGACTGTCATTTGGACAAAGCCCCTTCAGAAGTGTTGACTGCGAGACCTAATGGTTCAGAATGTGGTGGAAAAAAAGTTTTTGAGATAGGAAGGTCCTACCGCCCTGAAATTTGAATACCATATTCTAGGGCCTAACTGGGACCCCCGCACCGAAACTTGGCCCGGTCGGACCCCGAGGGCAGGCCCCCCCTTCCTGCCCTCGGGGTCTGACCGGGCCAAGTCTCGGGCAGGAAGGGCCCCCCCTTCCTCCCCTCGGGGTCCGACCGGGCCAAGTTTCGGTGCGGAGGTCCCAGTTAGGCCCTAGAATAAGGTATTAAAATTTCAGGGCGGTAGGACCTTCCTATCTCAAAAACTGTTTTTCCACCACATTCTGAACCATTAGGTCTTGCAGGCTACACTTCTGAGGGGCTTTGTCCAAATGACACTCCATTTGGGAAAACTTTTTTTCTCTAAGGGCTAGAACTCCAAATCTCGGATATGTCGTACACAGGGCCCCGGGAAATGTGTGTAAACATTTTAGCATCCCTAGCTATCTCGAAAAGGTCGGCAAAGGGGCGTGACCTCCAACAGTACAGTAAATGTACATAAGACAGAGGTTAGTTTCTAGTCCCCATTTTTTGTGGGATGGAGGTGTACATTTGTGGCTAAAGGTGTGTAGACACAGCTGGCCTGTGGCCACGTTTTTGAAGTCGGGGGTCAAAAGGTCAAAAGGAGCCGGCACCACGCCGCTTATGAGATAACAAAAAGTTAATGTGTGTTTCTCTCATAACTTTATGTCATTATTAAAGAGAGGCCTGATTCTCAGATATGCATGTTGGATGGCTAGGGTGTTGGTCTGGGAAGAACTTCAGGCCAAAATCTTGCAAGCGAGCCGCTGGGTGCAGGTGCAACGAGATGGAGCACTTGCTGAGCCTGGACTTTCATAATCTTCGCTCTGTGAATGTGAAGGATGTTTGGTCGGATGTTACGACGAAGAATCATAATGTGAATGGGAATATTCTATAAATCTCTTGATATCATCTTTCGTCTCAACACTTCTGCTGCAGCCACTTACAGTCTCACTCCGAGAACCTTAAAATATGAATCAATCCATTAGAAGTATGAAAATATGTTCCCGGTGGTGCAACAGAGCAAACAAGGTGTCCTTTGACATCTACGTTTCGAGACGATTGCAACAGTGCCACACATGATCATATTTGAATATGTTTCGGGGTAGTAATTAGCTGTCGATTTTGGAGGCCTTTATCAATAATGACCAGCTATAGATTTGCTTCCCGATGGAGATTTTTGACAAATTACATGTTAATTAGCATCTACACGTTAAGGTGTACCATGTAAAATACATGTTACCATTAGCTAGAGTGTCGTTCTTGGTGTCATTGGACTCAGCTCAACGTGTAGATGCTAAATAACATGTCATTTGTGACAAATCTTTATCGGGAAGCAAATCAATAGCTGCTCAGTATTGATTAAGGCCTCCAATTTCGACAGCTAATTACTACCATTAAACATGTTCGAATATGCTCATGTGTGGCACCGTTGCAATCGCCTGGAAGCGTAGATGTTGAAGGACACCTTGTTCGTCCTCTTACCCCACCGGAAAGATATTTACATGCTTCTGATTGACTAATGAATTGATTCAGCTATTCCCCCAGAAGTCTGGGGTCAAAAGGTCAACAGGAGACAGCACCACGCCGGGGTGGAGCCAGATCTCGGGCAACAGCGCAGGGTTGCCAGGTCCTGCAAAAAACGTGCCCCCCACATACCGTTCAAAATCCACCCAAAATGTCCTAGAAGCATCCCAAAAAAAAAGATATTATTGGCCATTTTGGCCAACGTTTTGAAAGTAATAATATTTGAGGGAATATTTTTTTGTTGTTGTTTTAGCAGCGAAATGCACCGTGTGCGTGTGTGCGTGTGTGTGTGTGTGTGTGTGTGTGTGTGTCTGTGTCTGTGTCTGTGTGCCTGTGCGTGCGTGTGTGTGCTTGTGTGTGCTTGTGTGTGTGTGTCTGTGCATGTGCGTGCGTGTGTGTGTGTGTATAACACGCTATTTTATGTTGAAATGTGACGTAATCCAGTGTTCACGAAACGTACACTGTCAACGTAGGTATGTTTTTGGCGACTGGGTTGGCTCTCAGATATACGTGTTTCTAACAAGATGATATCATTAAAAGTTACATAAAGTAACAGTTTAATAACACAAACGCAGGAAGCACGTGAGCTGCTAGTTTAGCGAAAGCAACCTGACGTCGTTGAAACATGCGAGCGAGCCGATCAACTCCTAATAACTATAAAACTAAAGATCAGACACAATCACTGACTGAAGATTATGCAATTAAAAAGTATATTTCTCGCTAGAAATGTTATTAGAAACACGTTTAACGGTGAATCGGTCCTAAAATATTGCATTTCCCATTCAGATAATAAAGATTAATAAAGATCATACACATTCACTGACTGAAGATTATGTAAGGAAAATGTACATTTCTCGCTAGAAATGTCATTAGAAACGCGTTTAATGGTGTATCTGTCCTAAAATATTGCATTTCCCATTCAGATAATAAAGATTAATATAAGCTACGCCGTGTTCCGGAGCCGCGGGGGATTCTGGGAATTGGGGTTCTCAGTTGACAAATGGGGCTTTTGTTAACTTGTTTTGTTGTTAGGATTAAGTGGGGTTAATGGGTTCGGGATGTTATGTGGTTGTGTGTTGTTCTATTAACATTGTCCGTGTGTTCATTATTGTCGACACCGTCACCGAGAGTGACGTGACCATCGTTTCGCGCAGCTGTTCCGTGTTGAAGTCTCGTTCAATAAAAACCAACTCTCGTTGTCGAGCGTTAAATAAAAACCAACTCTCGTTGTCGAGCGTGCCCCCCCCCTACAAACGTGTCTCCCCCCCCCTCAACAAACGTGTCCCCCCCCCCCCCCCCTTCAACTATCGTGTCGTCGTCGTCGTCCCCCCCCCCACAATCGTGTGTCGTCCCCCCCCCCTCAACAAACGTGTCTCCCCCCCCCCCCTCCCCGGTCAACAACAGTCTCCCCCCCCCCCCCTAAACAATCGTGTCCACAATTTGCCGCGAAAGCCGTGAAACCCAAACCCCGAAACCCGCCTCCACAGCGGCACACGTGGATACTGTAGGTATAACACGCTATTTTTTACGTTGAAATGCTGCGTATCCAGTGTTCATGGAAACGTACACCACTGACGTTTTTTCTTGGCGACTGGGTTGGGCCTCCATATCAGGCCGGGACCCCCACCCCATGTGCATAGCGTGCATGGGCATTAACACGCTCAAGCTTCGCTAGCGGACCCGCATTCATGCGCTCACTGCACATCGATGCCGGAGAAAATTCTGGAAAGGAGGCTAAGGGTGACGGTGGCTACCAACCAGGATCCCTGCCTGGCGGGTGCCCCCGCTATAGCCTCAACGAGCACCCATCAGTCCCACGCGACAACGAGCTGGGCGGACATGATGGAGGCGGCATCCCCGCTCGTGCCCCCACTATTCGATGATTTACTTCTCGAGGCGGAACCGGGCACTGAGGACGCAGAGGGCGACGACGACGCCAACTTTGACCTCCTCGACATGGACGGAATTGAGGAGGAGGAGGACGACTCCACTTTTCCGGTCCAACTGTCTAGACCCCCTAGCGCCTCTGACGCTGTACAACCGGCAGACGGTAACCTGTACGAGGTGTGCAAACGGGCCGCTGCAAAACTAGGCATTCAATGGCCTGCAGCCCCGGATGCTGAAGGGGCAGAGAGAGACCTATACGACGGCAAGAGGCTCCCACCAGCCCAGCCGCCTTCTAAGCAGCTCTTACCAGCAGTTCCCATCTGCATGAAGGAAATGAGCCGCTACTGGTCCAGCCCATTTAAGAGCAAGCTTCCCACCAAGGGCTGCTCAAAGCTGGAGATCCACGGGATGGGTGAGCTGGGGCTGGCCGAACCCCCAGCTGTGGAGCCTTCAGTGGCTTACCACCTCCACCCAAACCGTCGCTCTCTCTCCGCCTCTTCAGGCATCTCCCTGCCTGGTAAGATGGACCGCCTCACCGCTTCCACTTACCAGAGGATGTATAAATATGCAGCGCAGTCGGTATGCTCGCTCAATGCCATGACACTACTGTCTGCATATCAGGCTGAAATCCTAGAGGAAATGGGTCGCCAGCTAGACTCTGGGTCACCCAACCCTGCCCTCTGGGATGAAATTTGCAACGTCAATGACCTGGTCCTACGCTCCTCACGGGGCGCAGTTCAGGGCTGTGGCCGAGTCATGGGACTCGCAGTCTCGGGTGAGAGAGCGTTATGGCTCAGTCTCTCCGGACTGAGTGACTCGCAGAAAGCCGAGGTCATGGATGCTGCATATGACCCAACCAAGGGTCTGTTTGGTCCAGCGCTGGAAAAGATGAGAGAGACCAGCACTCTCAGGAAACAGGAAGGAGAGGCCTTCGATCTCTGCCTTCCCCGAAAACAGGCTCCCCGCCCACCCCAGCCAGCGAGGTCAGGCTTTGCGGCCGCCGCAGCGGCAGCAAGGGGAAAACAAGGGGGAACCAGGCCTCAGAAAGCCTACAGACCAGCCCAGGCAGCTGGCCCACAGGCCGACCAACAGCCTAGGTCAGAGAACCCAAGGCCATGGGGCAAACACTCCTTCGCTGCTGCGGCAGCCAGGAACCGCTCTCCCCACCCCGGGGATGGGAAGAAGAAGCGTGCGACCTAGCACTCCCAGCTTCTCTCTCTCCCCCTCCCATGAAGAAAAGAAAGCTTGGGGGGGTAGAGCAAAGCCCAGAGGGTTCAAGTTCTCCAGGGGCCCTTTCTCAGTCTCTCTCGCCTCACGTTCAGGGCGAACTGAGACAGGGGCAACGATTGACACAGTGCCACCAAGCATTTTCCCAGTGTCGCAAGTTATTTTCCCTCGTTTTAAAGGTGAACACAATAAACCCTGCATTTTCGCAACCAGGCCCAGAGCCAAGGGTGAAATGCACCAAACAAAACAAAATAAAACAATATCTTGGTCCCTACATTCCCATGGGGGGAGCTCACGCTTCTCCTGTGAGGGCAGACCTCTCCCCTTACGTCCCGAGGGTGACGTCGTTGGGGCGCGATCACATGAGCCCGCTCCCTGCGCGAGTGGAACAGTGGCGCGCATGCGCAGTTCACTCGTGGATCCTGTCTACGGTTTCCCAGGGTTACAGACTGCAGTTTGCTATGAAACCACCCAGATTCAACGGCGTGTTGGTTTCTATGGCCAGTGGGGATTCGGCACGAATCCTAGAGGACGAAATATCGTCCCTGCTTCAAAAACAAGCGATCAGGGCTGTCCCGAACGAGCAAGCCCAACAGGGTTTTTACTCCCGTTATTTTCTCATTCCGAAGAGAGGGAGCTCGTCCCTTCGCCCCATATTAGATCTCCGTGTGTTAAACAGACACCTGCGCAAATACACGTTCAGGATGTTAACACACAAAGTGCTCTGTCGTTCAATCCGTCCAGGGGATTGGTTTGTAACGATCGATCTGTCAGACGCATATTTTCACATTGCCATCTATCCCGCACACCGGGATTCAGCATAAATTGGGAAAAGAGCCGTGTGGACCCCGCACAATGTGCGGAATATTTGGGTCTCCACATAGACTCTCTCTCTTATCGCGTCACACTATCAGAGAGGAGACTAACGTCTCTCACGCAGTGTCTCTCCCTCTTCAGGCGGGGAGAGACCGTATCGTTCAGGTTATGCCTACGCCTGCTTGGCCTTATGGCTTCGGTGATATCAGTAGTGCATTTGGGTCTTCTGATGATGAGAGATTTTCAGCGCTGGGTCGCAGCACTACGTCTGTGCTCCCGTCGCCACCTGAATCGCAAGGTGAAAGTAACACCAGCGTGTGTTACCGCTCTCCGCCCGTGGTCGGTGCGCACGGTTCTGACAGCAGGCGTCCCGCTGGGGGCGGTGTCGTCCAGGGTAACCATGACAACGGACGCGTCCTTGTCAGGGTGGGGTGCGACAATGATGGGCAGAGCAGTGAACGGCACCTGGAGTCGCGATCTAGCTCAGGCTCACATAAACCTCCTAGAACTTTGGGCAGTGTTCCTTGCTCTAAAACACTTCCTGCAATTTATCCACGGCCGCCATGTCTTGGTAAAGACAGACAATTCCACTGTTGTGGCATACGTCAACCGGCAGGGCGGCACTCGCTCACTGAAACTACACGAGTTAGCTCGAGAAATGATCTTGTGGAGCAGCACCAGACTCCTGTCCCTTCGGGCGACGCATGTACCGGGGGTCCTGAACAGAGGAGCAGATCTTATGTCCAGAGGAAACCCCCTGTACGGGGAATGGACTCTTCATCCACAGGTTGTGGGACAAATATGGCGGAGATACGGCTTGGCAGCCGTAGATCTCTTCGCCTCGCTGGAAAACACTCAGTGCCCGTTGTTTTTCTCCCTGTCAGACGTAAGGGCTCCCCTAGGGGTAGATGCGCTGGCCCATCCGTGGCCAAACGTGCTGCTATATAATAATAATAATAATAATACATTTAATTTAGAGGCGCCTTTCAAAACACCCAAGGTCACCTTACAGAGTCATCATACATTTTTTAAAAAACAAGACATTGTGGAAAAATAAATAAATAAATAAATAAATAAATAAACATAAGCAATAAGAAATAAATAAAACAAAAACAAGACAAAACAAAACAAAAAAACAATCAAAACAGTGATCAGTTAGACGTTGTGTGCGAGTTTGAACAGGTGAGTTTTGAGTTGTGACTTGAAGGTTGTAATGGTGTCTGACTGTTTTATGTGTGGGGGGAGGGAGTTCCAGAGCCTGGGTGCTGAACAGCTGAATGACCGGGCACCCATTGAAGTGAGTCGTGATGTGGGGATACATAGTAGTCCAGCAGAGGTTGAGCGGAGGGAGCGGGAGGGAGTGTATTCTTGGAGGAGGTCGCAGAGATAACTGGGGGCTAGGTTGTGGAGAGCTTTGTAGGTGAGGAGTAGGGTTTTGTATTGGATGCGGTAATGTACTGGGAGCCAGTGAAGTTGAATGAGGACAGGGGTGATGTGGTCAGATGATTTGGTGCGGGTGATGATCCGGGCGGCTGAGTTCTGAATGATCTGCAGTCTGTTGATGAGTTTGGTGGGGAGTCCGGTGAGGAGGGCGTTGCAGTAGTCTATGCGTGATGTGACAAATGAGTGAACTAGGATTTCAGTGCTGGATTGGGTCAGTGATGGGCGGAGTCTGGCGATGTTGCGGAGGTGGAAGAATGCAGTCCGGGTGATGTTGTGAATATGGGGTGCGAATGAGAGGGTGTTGTCCAGGATGACGCCGAGGCTCTTGACTTTGGAGGAGAAGGGTACTGGGAATCCATCGATAATTATGAGTGGAGCTGGGGTGTGTTGTGATTTAGTGAGGGTGGATTTGGATCCGATGAGCAGGGCCTCGGTCTTGTTTCCATTGAGTTTCAGGAAGTTCCTGCTCAACCAGCTCCGGATCTCTTCCAGGCACGTGATGAGGGAAGTGGGGGGGATGGCAGCGGTGGGTTTGGTGGAGATGTAGACCTGTGTGTCGTCAGCGTAGCAGTGAAAATGGACCCCATGGTGACGGAGGAGTGTGCCCAGTGGGAGGAGGTAAGTGGTGAAGAGGAGTGGACCCAAGACTGACCCCTGGGGGACACCCAGTGAGACACCTGAACACCCAGACTTGTGGTTGCTTAGTTGAACAAATTGTTGACGGCCGGTGAGGTAGGATGTAAACCAGGAGAGTGCAGCACCAGTGATCCCAATACCAGCTAGGCGGTCCAGGAGCAGAGGGTGGGAGATGGTGTCGAATGCTGCGCTGAGATCGAGGAGGATGAGAATGGTGAGTAATCCAGAGTCGGCTGCAAGGAGGAGGTCGTTGGTGATTTTGACTAGGGCTGTTTCAGTGCTGTGTTTTGGACGGAAGCCAGATTGGAACGGTTCGTGGAGATTGTTAGTGTCGAGGTGGGACTGTAGTTGTGCGGCAACCACCCTTTCAAGTGTTTTGGAGATGAAAGGGAGATTGGAGATGGGCCGGTAATGGTTAAGGTCAGTTGGGTCAGCACCAGGTTTTTTCAGGATGGGAGTGATGGCAGCCAGCTTGAGAGTGGGGGGTACAGTACCAGTAGTGAGGGAGGAGTTAATTATGTTGGTGATCATGGGGGAGATGGACGGAAGACATGCTTTGACAAGGGAGGTGGGAAGAGGATCGAGCTGACAGGTGGTGGTTTTGGCTTTGCGGATGAGTTCTGAAACGGTCTGTTCTGTTACTAGGGTGAAGTCAGAGAGTGAGCTGATGAGAGGTTGGCCAGAGGTGATCATCCAGGGTGGGTCATCAGAGGGGGTGCGAGATGAGGCCAGTTGTTGGTGAATGGTGTTGATTTTAGAGCTGAAGAAGTCAAGGAACGCAGTGCATTGGGTGGTGGAAATGTCTGGAGGGAGAGATTTAGGAGGCTGAAGTAAGTGGCTGACTGTTGAGAAGAGGACTCTGCTGTTGCCTGTACCAGTGTTGATGAGGTTGGAGTAGTATGAGGTTTTGGCAGTAGTGAGGGCATTCTTGTAGTGATGGAGGTGGTCCGAATACATTTGGCGGTGTACAGTGAGTTGAGTCTTTTTGTAGAGTCGCTCCAGTCGACGACCAGTGGCTTTGAGCTGGCGCAGATGAGGAGTGAACCAGGGAGCAGTGTGGGTGAATGAGACTGAACGGGTTTTCAGGGGGGCCAGGGTGGTGAGGGAGGAGGAGAGGCAGTTATTGTAGTGAGTCACCAGGTCAGTCAGGGAGGAAGCTGGGGGAGGGTTGGGGTAGGAGCTGATCATGGTGGAGAGGTCTGTGGTGTTGATAAGTTTGATGTTTCTGAAGGAGATGGTCCGTTGTTCCTTGGTTTTGTGTAGTTGGGTATGAATGTCAAAAAGTACAGCTTTGTGGTCGGAGATGGGGAAATCAATGACATCAAGGTTAGTGGGAGTGATGTCAGTGCAGCAGATTAAATCCAGAATGTGACCTTTGTTATGGGTTGGGAGGTTGACATGTTGTGTGATGCCAAGACAGTCCAGAAGTGATGTGAAGTCATTAGCAAAAGTACAGGATGGGTTGTCAATGTGGATGTTGAAATCACCAAGGAGGATAACAGTGGGGGACATTGCACATACAGATGTAAGTAGTGATGAGAATTCATTGAGGAAAACGGCGGAGGGTTTTGGCGGTCTGTAAATGGTGACAATGATAGTGGGTTTGGGGCCTGAGAGTTTTACAGCTAGACATTCAAAGGAGGAATGAAGGGGGACTGTGACAGTGGTGACTTTGATGTTATCACGATGGAGGAGAGCGAGGCCACCCCCCCTCCCATTAACCCGGGGTTTACTAATAAAAGAAAAACCTGGTGGGACAGCTTCATTTAGATGGGAGAAGTCATTTGGTTGTTGCCAGGTCTCAGTGAGGCAGAGAATGTCTAGGCTCTGGTCAACAATAAAGTCATTTATCAAAAGGGCCTTATTACTGAGGGATCTGGTGTTCAGCAGACAGAGTTTCAGACAGGTGAGTGGAGTGTAGCAGGTTGCTTTGAGCAGAGGGAACAGTACACTGTGATTGACGGGACTGACCGTACGGGCTGTGCGAGGAGGGGGGCGGGGCCCAGTGGACCAGAAGGAGCGGATGTTTTTGTTGCTGGTGTGAGTGTACTGAAAATTCCGTCCAGAGCCTCGGTGGATGTATTTTGGTCGTTTGAGAATGTCCTGGTGGGATGCAAGCTGAGGTGGTTGGGTCCTTGAGAAGATCCGTAGACGTAACATCTCCGTTACCGAGTAACGGAGCGGCAGAGATGCGCTCGTTACGTGAGAGTCAAACATAGCGCAATCCAGAGGAACAGGTTAAAATCCACAGGTTGTGAAGTCGGAAGAAGCCAGCGGTAGATCCAGGCGATTATGGTGAAGCCACAGAGCGAGCACAGCGGAGGCAGAGGAGTGGAGCAAGCCGGTTGTAGCTACGCTGGAGACGGGGAAGCCAGTTGGACGGCGCCGGGGGTTAACAGCAGTCTAGCCGGCCAGCAGGTGTCATCCACCAACAGCTGCACGACTCCACGCACAAAACACCAAACAAAACACGCAGACGTTTAACGTTCAGAAATAAATAAATAAATCAAGAAAACTGATGCAGTTACTTAACTTAACTTTGTAGTCCGATCCGAGGTCCAGAAGGGTTTCAGACTGAAGGTGTTGAAAGTAAGCAAAAGAAAACTGATAAAAAAGTTAAAAGACTAGAAAGAAAAAGAAAATCGCGAAAAAATAATGTTCAGAATGACGTTCCGGTGAGCAGCAGCAGCAACAGCGTTCAAAAGGCAACAGCGTCCACCAACGTACGACCTCACGTATAAAACACGTAAAAATAAAGAAAACGGGCGCACTGACAATAGCGAAAAGTGACTATATATAACAAGTAAACTTAGCTAAACTACTAAAGACCAAAAAAAACGACAAAATGTTCAATGCAATCGTGAGAAATATTGGAAATACTGAATAAAAACAAGCCATACAGAGCGGCGTTAGACTCGCCAGCGTCCCCGTTACTAGGCAACTTGAGGCAATATGCCTTCCCCCCTCTCAGCCTGATCTCCCCAACCCTAGCCAGGGTGAGAGAACAGAGTCTGTCGCTAATCCTGATAGCGCCGCGGTGGCCATCCAAACATTGGGTGGCAGAAATAGTGCAACTCCTGGCGGGCGACCCATGGCCCCTTCCCCTGCGCAGGGATCTCCTCTCCCAAGCGGGCGGGGAGATTTACCATCTGCACCCGGACCGTGTAGCGCTCTGGGCTTGGCCCGTGAGAGGTGGAACTTGAATGCGGCAGGCCTGCCTGCACAGGTTGTTGACACCATTCAGAATGCAAGGGCCCTTTCCACTCGCCGGCTCTACAGTGGCAAGTGGCGGGTTTTTGAGGACTGGTGCGACTCGAGGCACGCCATTCCATATCAGTGTTCCGTGGTGGACCTACTGTGTTTCCTACAGGGATTATTGGAAAAGGGTAAGGCCTTTTCCACGATTAAAGTGTACTTGGCAGCCATCTCAGCTTGTCATGTTGGCTTTGGGGATAAGCCTGCAGGGCAGCATCCCTTGGTTTGTCGCTTCATGAAGGGGGCGCGTCGCAAGCTCCCAGTTTCCAGGCCCCTGGTCCCTTTGTGGGATTTATCGGTGGTGCTGGATGCCCTGTCTCATCACCCTTTTGAGCCGTTGGAGGCGGTGGGGATGAAGTTTGTGTCGCTGAAGGTGGTGTTGCTCTTAGCTTTAACCACAGCTAAGCGTGTGAGTGATTTACAGGCATTGTCTATCCGTCCTTCATGCTTGCAGTTTGCTCCGGGGATCTCCAAGGTCTGTCTGCGGCCCAATCCGGCTTTTGTGCCTAAGGTGGTTGAGTCGACCTATAGGTGTCTCACGGTGGAACTGTCGGCGTTTCACCCGCCTCCGTTCTCCTCTGCGGAGGAGCAGAGACTCAATACATTATGCCCGGTACGGGCCCTACATGTATATGTGAGTCGGTCAGCTGCTTTTCGGAAAGGGGATCAGCTGTTCGTGTCTTGGGCCACTCCCCATAGAGGCAAGCCTTTGTCCCGCCAGAGGCTATCCCACTGGATTGTGGAGGCTATATCTCTTGCTTATGAAAGTAAGGGCTTGCAGCCCCCCCATGGCTTGAGGGCCCACTCCACAAGGGGTATGGCTACTTCATGGGCCTTATTCAGGGGAGTGTCGGTGCATGACATTTGTGCTGCGGCGAGCTGGGCTACGCCTCACACCTTTGTTAGGTTTTATAGGCTGGATGTCTCAGGGCCTTCTGTTTCTCAAGCCGTGCTGGAGACGATCTCACCAGACTCAAAGTGATGTTTGCTGCCTGGCTGAATTTGCATAGCTTCGGGAGACATATGCAATACGGGAGTGGTCTATATCTCCCATAGTGAAACACCGAGCGAAGTTAGAAAAAGAACTTTGGGTTACTTAACGTAATCCCTGGTTCTTTGATAACAGAGTGAGGTGTTTCACCAACACGTCCCTCCTTGCATTTACACGGAAAGAAACCGGTATAGAATGATTTGAGGAGGGCGGGTCGACTGTATAAGTGCAGGGGGCGGGACCCTGTGGCACAGTCCGACCTGTCTGTCAAGGACAGACGTGGTGCAATTGGAGCTTCCAGTAGTAGGTCACGCCTAGGCGATTCCCATAGTGAAACACCTCACTCTGTCATCAAAGAACCAGGGATTACGTTAAGTAACCCAAAGTTTCCCTGCCTCCAGCGTCTGCTCTCGGGGCCGCCGAAGGAACTCCCTTGGCGGCGGGACGCTCTCCCACAGGCAGGGGGAGCAATCATAGATTACCCAGAGATCGGCCAGCGTTTGTGGGCCTGGCCGCTGAATGCGAGCGCCTAGAGGGTCTCGGCCTCTCCCAGGAGGTCGTACGGACCATCCAGGGTGCCAGAGCTGACTCCACCAGAGCGTGTTACTCGGCTAAATGGGCGGCTTTCCAGAAATGGTGCACGGAGAGGGGTTGTGATCCCATCTCCTGCCCTACGCCGCGTGTGCTCTCTTTCCTCCATACACTGATGGAAAGAGGGCTGGCCTTTAGCACAGTTAAGACGTACACGGCTGCTGTTTCATCATGCCAAGAAGGCTTGGGGGATAAAACTGTTTTTAGTCACCCCTTAATGAAGCGCTTCCTGAAAGGTGTGAGGAGAGAGAGACCCGTGACGGGCTCTCTCACTCCACAATGGGATTTAACACTGGTGTTGCACGCACTGGTTAAGTCCCCTTTTGAGCCTCTTGACCGGGTGCCCCTCAAGTTTGTGTCAGCCAAGACAGCTTTGCTGCTGGCCCAGACGTCAGCTAAGAGAGTGAGCGACCTATCTGCACTCTCTGTAGCCCCTTCTTGTCTTAGAATACAAGGGGACGGCAGTTCGGCCATATTCACCCGAACCCGGCTTTTACACCTAAGAGTTTTACTAGCTCGTTCAGATCGAGAGTAATAACACTCAATGGTTTCTCTCTCCCTCCTCATCAATCTGAGGAGGAGGCAACAGCCCATCTCTTGTGCCCGCTACGCGCGCTTGCCTGTTATGTGAAGCGCACGGAGGCTCTGCGCAAATCTCAACAGTTATTTGTGCATTACAGAGAACATTCCCAGGGCCTCCCCCTGACGAAACAACGGCTGTCGCATTGGCTGTGTGATGCTATCACACAGGCTTACGTGTCAGCGGGGGCAGAGCCACCTGAGACTATCAGAGCTCACTCGACCAGAGGAATATCATCCTCTGTCGCTCTGCAAAGAGGGATGCCTATGGAGGATATCTGCACAGCAGCCTCCTTGGCTTCCCCATGCTCTTTTATTAGGTTTTACCGAAGAGACATGTCGCGCCTCTCTATGACACACTCAGTTCTAGGTGCTTTGTCAGAGTGAGTGTGATTGTGTGACTATTCCCCTCGCATATTAAACATTGTGAGGAGGAGTCAAATATTCATGCTGAGAGCTCTTGTGTCTTATCAGACACATTGGAGCTGCTCGTTGATGACGTGCCGTTAGACGCATGACGTATGTTATGCTACGTCTGACGCATGATACTAGCGCGTATGCTGCTGTTTCTGGTACTGATCGGGACCAATGAGGCATAGACTATATCGTGCTTCGCCCTTTAACCCAATAGCGATATTCTATGAGTATAGGCGCAGCCTTTTAAGTGTCGGCCTCATTGTCCTTTAAATAGCTGAAGAAAAGCTGTTTATTGGGAGCAGAACGTCCGCCGGCACCCGCCTATATCTGCAAAATGCGGGCGTCGTTGAGGCCTGCGGACGTAATTGAGGCCCACGCTGTTGGTGGGCGGGGATTACAAATTTTTCAGTGCTACGGCTCACGCCTAGGGATAACCCAATAGCGATAGCCTTAAAAGGCTGCGCCTATACTCATAGAATCTAGAGTTACAATACGTAACTATCGTTCTTTGAAGTCTCTTCTATTTCCACAACGAGACTGTAGTGGGGGTTATCTCAGCCATGGTTGAGAAGGAATTGGGGGAAAGGAACTTTGGCTTTGACTCCCTTAAGTGTACATGAACTGCGACATGCCGCCGGTTGCCGCGAGGCACCACCGCCGCGAAGCACCACGTCCGGCAGCAGGCAGCGCGTGGATCAGTCTACTTCAGATTGATGTGAAAGTGGAAGAACCAGAGACGTCGGAGAACCCGACAAAGTCGTTTGTGATTCATACTATCGTTTGGAGGCACACAGAGCTTTTGCCCATGATAATATGTATTATATGATATAGATATCTATGTATGATATTATTTAGATATAGAGCTCCAGGACTGTAACGCAAGTGTTGTACACCTTGTTATTTGGATAACCGTTCTGCTTTTGGTGTTATGGCGCATAACACGTCGGACTCTCGTCTCTGGTATTTCTACAATCAGACTTGTAGTGGGGGTTATCTCAGCCATGGTTGAGAATAAATTGGGAGAAAGGAACTTTGGCTTTGACTCCCTCAAGAACATGAACCGCGACATGGAGGAGAAAGGGATTGTTGGCCGCGAATGTCTCCCGCTTGAGCCCCGCTTCCCGCTGCCAATGGACCGCTGCCGGGGGACCACCGCCTCGGCGCTGCAGGAGGCGGAGGTGCCTAAGCGCTGCCCGGCAACAATCCCTTTCTCCTCCATGTTCAGTCTACTTCAGATTGATGTGGACGTGGAAGAACCAGGAACGTCGGAGAACACAATGCGGTCGTTTGAGATTCATAATATCGGCTCAGACAGCTTTTTGCCGCGATAATATATATTATATGATATAGATATCTATGTATATGATATTATTTAGATATAGAGCTCCAGTACTCCTGTGTGTTCTAGAATATTTACAGAACACGGCTAAAGGCTGTGTGCGCCTCGCCATTGCAATACATCCACTGTAAACAGAGCGCATGGTACAGTGGCTGCAAGCTGCTCAGGGCCACACCCCCACCCTCCTCCTTGACCCACCTCGCTCCTCCTGATTTGCATTAAAGCTACAGACACCAAAACAGCGCATTTGGGGGAAGGTCAATGTGCGACTGCCTCGGAGTGGCTGTAACTCTGCACCACGGCTGAATTTCGGGAACGTCTTTGAATACTGTGTTAGTGGCCCACTAAAACCTATATTAAAGCATCCATAAAATAGCATGTCATGGCACCTTTAAACATAGGAAGGGCGGCCAGCCGCATCTATTCCTTGCAACCAATCACAAATCAGCTAATTCTTTTTTTAATTTTCTAAATAAATGAGCCTTCTAGCCTGACTAGAAGGCTAATTTGCATTGCATTTAAGCAGCACGCACCATTAATCAACTTTACTTTATGAAGTTGAACTTTGTCTGCATGTTTGATTAAAAGTTTAGAAGCATTGCACTCTGCTGACACACTGTTAAGTGTCTAGTTTTTAGTTATGATCCTCTCTAATGCACCTCCACACGACGCATCACGCGAGTATGTTTTTTTAAAAGTTGTGTAGGCCTACGCTTTAGAAAAAGCATGCATGTGTGGGTGCACTGCACGCTCGTTCATGAATGCGTGTTCATGTTTGCCTCCCTGGTGAGCTCGGCCAGGAACCGCTACTGCCCGCTGGACTCTCGTCTCTGGTATTTCCACAACAAGACTCGTAGTGGGGGTTATCTCAGCCATGGTTGAGAAGGGGAAAGGAACTTTGGCTTTGACTCCCTGAAGTATATGAACCACGACATGGAGGAGAAAAGGATTGTCTCCCGCATGAGCCCCGATTCCCGCTGCCCGCTGCCGAGGGACCACCGGCTCGGCGCTGCCCGCTGCAGTAGGTGGTGGTGCTTAAGCGCTGCCCGCTGCCGAGGCGGTGGTCCCTCTGCAGCGAGGCTCCGGCGGGAGACAATCGCGGTCCACAATCGGGGTCAACAATCCCGGGCAACAATCCCTTTCCCCTCCATGTCGTGGTTCATATACTTCAGGGAGTCAAAGCCAAAGTTCCTTTCCCAGTCCCACACAGATTTGGCCGTGATAATATATGATATAGATACATTATGTTTAATAAGATATTATTAAGATATAGAGCTCCAGGACTCCCGCCGGAGCTCCCGGAGTGTTCTAGAATATTTACAGAACACGTCCAAAGACTGTGTGCGCCTCGCCATTGCGATACATCCACTGTAAACAGAGCGCATGGTACCGGGGCCGCCAGCTGCTCAGGGCCACACCCCCAACCTCCTCCTTGACCCGCCTCTCTCCTCTTCATTTGCATTAAAGCTACAGACACCAAAACTGCGCTTTTTGGGAAAGCTCAATGTGCGACTGGTCAAAACCATACTAATGTAGCTGTTCATCAATTTAAACAACATTCTTACAAACTCAAACTTTATTCAAGACCCACTTTGACATTGACATTGCTCCTTTATAATGCGTCCAGTTTCTGAAAATGTGCTCCAGGGCAGATTATTAAAAATATACTTTTTGAACAGTGAGTAATGCAATAAATTGGCACATTTAGTAAAACTAAATCGGAAAGTTTAAGTTTAAGATTGATTTGACCCTTGTTCCATTTTGATTTATCTTATCAAAAACATTCCCAACCCCATTGTAAAATACTTTTAGGAGGACACTTCCTGGTTACAGAGAGTGTACATGTGTCAAATAATATAATTTGGATCACTCCATGCCCCGAAATAATTAATGTTTTATGATATGAATTGATGTTTAATAAATTAATCTGTTCACACACACACACACACACACACACACACACACACACACACACACACACACACACACACACAAACACACACACACACACACACACACACACACACACACACACACACACACACACACACACACACACACACACACACACACACACACACACACACACATAAATATAGCAAATGAGATGGTTGAACCATTGTTAGCTTCTTACTGTAGCTACATTGACAATAGTTAGATGGATGGATAGTTGGTGAGTAAAAGTGTTGGACAGTGTATTGAGTATTGGTTTATACAGCCCGTCTTTTGAGGTGCGTGTGTTTCCATTGTAACCTGGGTCAACTGACCGCGGCTTGTGGAAGCCCTGAGTAGCTATATCTTTAAAGCCACTAATGCAGCCATAAAGTTCACATAATGGACCTTTAGCACGTCTCCCCACATACGCACACACACACGCCCTGCTGACTGATAACACACATGTTGAGCAAATATGTGAAGTAATATGACTAGCCCCAAGAACAGACTCACAGATTTATAGGTTAATGTCACATGAATGTTTCTGTGAGAATATACGGATTAAACACTCCTGTCGGTTAACTTTTGGACACACATATATGCGTGCGTAGCCCACATAGACATTCAAATTAAAAACGCAAAGAATAGAATTTGGATGCACAATTAAAAAGAAGACACACGCAATCTACTCACACACACTCACACACCTCACACACCTTTCCAGCTTGTTCATCCTCATCGTCATCTGAGCAGAACTGTCTAGCAGCAGGTAAGACTGTTTCACTATACTACGGTTTCTCAATCTCAAGTTATTCAATTCAATCCAATTTTATTTGTATACCCCCTAACCACAGTTATAGTCACAAAGGGCTTAACAGGCCGTATATTAAAGAAAACCCTAATAGGAATTAAGAAAACCCTCTTAATTCCTATGGAAGTATATTGAGAATGAGTTGTGGATCTCTCCTTCCAGGGATGGTTAGGATTGCAATGGGTGCCATAATTTAAATACATAGTAATGCAAGCATACATTTAAAATAATTGAGTCAAGAGAAATACATGTAGTCTATTGTGATGGGGTGCTGGCCGGTTAACAGGCTGGTAACCATCAGGGGAGTCCAGGCATCAAGTCCCTGCGATAGACCAGGTATCCAGTCACAGTCACCGCGACACTCTATAACAGCTCCTACCTCTAAATGGGCTTCATTCATTCAGCTTGATGACCTCATACCTTTCCATGTCCTTATGGTGGAGATTCTGGTGGTTGTCTGCATAACCGACTGTTGTCAATTAAATTCTTCAATTATTTTTGACACAATGCTACTGTTCCCGTATATGACCTGTAAACTTGGGCTCACATTTGCCAAGCTCCAGTTATATGCTGCCTGTATTGCTGTTATGGTATACAGCAGTTTTGCTCTGGATTCTTGTTCCTTGAATTGCGTTAGTTGGTTCTGTTTATTTTGGTACAGTTCCATTTGAACTGAAAACAGTTTGCTGTTTTCTTCATCAAATAATAATAAAGCAGAGATGTTGATGTCAAAGTCTGGGGCTACGACTTGCTGATCGAGGTGAACATGAACATGGATTTTGTTTTGGTTCTAATTGTATTGTGGACTATAGTTGCCTTGTTGTATAATTTTTTTATATTGCTTCTTGATATCTAATTGTTCATAGGCAACAGCAGGTTGTCATTCTGTCGCAGTTATAATTCATAGTCTCACGTGTTGTGCATAAATTAATGTAAAGTGAATGTGGTGAATACTTTGAAATTGTTAGATTGGTCTCAGATACGTTCCCTGAGTTCAGTGAATGGTTCTTGGGGAAACTTTCATTTGAATGATGAATTTATTTATTTGGACTTTAAACAGAACAGCATGTGCGGTTTCCCTCTATTTATATTTACACGGTCAGCGTACCATGCACACTGGTCCGTAAACGTTAGATATAATTGAACTTTGCTTCTTGTTATTTCCTCTCTGCCCGCCCTTGGACGTCCCGGACCCCTAGGCCCCCCAGTAAAGATTAGTCTCTCGGACATTCCTTCACATTGCCCCCCTTTTCCCACTGGAGTTTGAGGGTTCCCCTTAGTGCGGACTGACGCGTCCTGTCCAACTTACTGAGGGGACAGTTGAAATGAAGTGCTGTACACAAAGACTTACATTCCAGTTTTAAAGATCAATGTTTTACAGGCCTACATGTGACGCACTATACCATGTGATCAACCGATGAGCTATAGGAACCTGGAACATTTTACCGCCCAATTAGATTGTGCAACACACAGGTTGTGCTGCGGGAGTACACACACACCACCACTCACATCCACTGACACTCCCTGGCCCTGAGGAGCCTTAACGGGCTGTGGGAGCACCCATGAGGGAGGACATTTACAGGAGGATTCATAAGATGCCACTGCAGCTATTAGTCAAATGTGTGTGATCAGGAAGATAATGAGTATGGCTCTTGGTTCTGTCTCTCCTGTAGGTCTCCACTGTGGTTCTACTCTGGTTGTTTTCTTTTACAAGGATTCTACTGGGATCCAACCATGGGCGTCCAACAGAACATTCCTGCACTAGAGTAAGACTGTGGACTTTAATGCCTCTCGCCCACAGTGTTTGGATTGAGTTTCCTGGTTCTCAAGCATTCGGGTCAATTAGCAATGGCAGACGTCAAACAAATATGAGAACCATGAGGCACACGGTCAACACACTTTACATTAAATAATGAGTGAGCAAATATTGCTCATAGCAACTTTCAAATAAAAGCCATTATATATAAACTAGAGCTGTCAAGCGATTAAAATATTTAATCGTGATTAATCGCATTAATGTCATAGTTAACTCACGATTAATCGCAAATTATTTTTCTATGCTAAATATCCCTTGATTTTTTTGTCCCATAATTCTTCTCATTTTAATTATCTTATCAACATGGTGAAGTGCATCGGCTTGCCTTGTGCAAATGATTTTTTATTGATAACAACATTGGCATATACTGATCAAAGCAGGACGATACAAAAATATAGCCTATAGTGCAATTAAACGACTGCTTTGAACAAATGTCATTTGAACATAGCAGTCAGGCTACTGCTTCTTTGTTTTGAGCCAAAGATATATATATATATTTTTTTTTTTAATCGCGCGATATTTTTTTTAACGCCGTAAAAATGGTTTGCGTTAACGCCGTTAATAACGCGTTTAACTGACAGCTCCAATATAAACCAATAAATAGATATAGTATTTAAGCTATAAGTATAGCACAAAGCATCTGTCCTCTTCTACGTACATATTCCTGGTTTATGTTTTGACGTAACCAAACGTAAACCAAACAAATTAGTGAAACCTAATAAATTTGCAGATGCCGGATGACTTTGAAGTTTTGCAATTCCTTACATTTCAATTTTGTTTCAACATAATCACCTCAACCAAATCATCTCTCTCCTCTCTCTCTTCTCGTCCTCATCTTACCCTCCACCCACCTCTCCCTCTTACCCCTCTCCCCCTCTCCCTTCTCTCCCCCTCCAGGATCTTCCTGGGGATGCTGGGCTTCGGTTTCACCATCCTCTTCTGCACGGCGTTCTGCAGGGTGTGCCAACGTTTCCGCGACGACCAGCTGGAGCGGGAAGAGTGGTTGCGTAACCGCGAGGCGGACCGGCCCACCTCAGTGTTCGTCATCCCGGTCCAGGGCGGCCACTCCGCACTGGGGAGGGAGGAATACCCCGTTAGAGGGCCACCGCGCTACAGCCAAGAGGTCCACAGACCGCCGCGCTACAGCACCACCACCGGCCCACCCCCGGCCTATAACGAGGTGAGGCGGGACGTAGTGGGCATGGCAACAACGGTCGGCTCTGATATGCAGACTCACTGCATAATGCAGGATTTTAACACGAATATATCGTTTTATTATTTTGTTTTGTATTTCTTTTTTTTTATGTAACTTATGCTCTTTCAGTGAAATCTGTTCTATATGGGTTGATATACTCCATAATTTTTTTCCAACCTTTATCAAAGATGTCTGTCTTTAGTCTCAAAGAAGATGAAATGTCATCCATCACTTTTAACCTGTGACTGCTTTTAGCCTGCTTCTTGACGTAAAAATGTTGTCCTTTTGGGTTTTCTATTGCCGATCAGTGCATGATTTCCATTGCTTATCGTTTCCCTGGCTTTCCCCCTTTTCCTTCATGCAAGATGTGTTTACCACACTGAGGTCCTTTAAGGCCTTTGTGTACTTCAGAAATAGGTTTGAGCCCTTGGTCAGCTCTGTATGCTGGAATTAAAAAACAGAACCTAAAGAAATCTCGGTTGGTCCAGCGATATTGCTTCCTCAGATCTTGTAAGCTTTTAAGTGAGGATTTCGCAAAGAAATCCACATAAATATTCCGTCCTTGTTTTTCGAATATGTATCCAATCTGTTTGGAATCGAACATGGATCATATCTCTCCCAGCGAATCAGTGGATGGGCTCCTTTACCCCAAAGAACTTAGCCGCCTTAAACCAGATTTTAAATGTGAAAGATCTAGCCATCGACTGGGTGTTTTAATTCCACGTGTCCAATAAGGCTGTAGTGGGACCTTGACCGATCACTGGCGTTCAACCGACTTCCATATCGCTGAATGCCAGGGTTGCATATTAAGGGTTTCATCTGAGCTGCCTGGTAATACTTTTTTGGAGGACCAGACCCCCTTTATCCCTATGAACCTGGAGGGTCTTGTATCCACATGTTGATTCTGAAAATATCTCATCTGGAATATCCACTGGTGGTGTTAACCACCAATCAAGAAGCCTTGGGAGAATGTTAATTTAAACTATTTCGACACGTTGGATGAATCCAAGGAAGGGCCAACCCCACCGGACCCGGTCTCATCTAGTGGTTTTATGGTGCTTTTCCACCGGCGGGTACACTTCAAATCCAGCACGCCGCCCTCAGCCAAGTGGTGAGGGTGTGGTATAGCCCAGCTCAGTTACGGCTCGCGTTTCCACCACCGACAGTACCCTTATTGTAGGGTGGGGTTCAAGCCGTATGGCGATAGCCGCGAGCTACGTAAACATCTGACCTCATAGCAGCCCCACAAACTGTAGCCTGCTGATAAATCCAAGGAAAAAGAAGAACGCACACAATGAACAAAGAGCAACAATGTAGGACTTCCAAGAAGGACAGCAAACTTTTGCGTGACATTTTCTTCAATAACCTAAGCTTTCGCCGTTGTCCAGAAATACCTTGCGGGTAATGTGTGTGTTTGTTATTATCCAGGGTTGCCAACTTTGGGACTTTGGCTGGAGTGAGACTCTAAAATATTAGTGTTAGCGGCTAATTTTTTGGACGACCCTTAACCCTAAAAAAATATTTTACACAAAATAGTCCTCGTTTAGTATAAAGCCTCATCTATGAAAAAAAGTTAAAGAATGGAAACGCTTTTTCAAAATGTACAATCTGGGCCACCTTGAATCATTTGGGAAATTTAAAAGTGCCACTCGCCCGATTCTCAAGTATGCCAAGATATACCCTGGGCTAGGCTCTACCCCCTGTGAAAATCAACAAGATATACTATTTTGTTTAGGCAAATGTCCCACCAATATTTATGCCACTTGCTTACTCTCTATATGTCATTCATGGTTTTATTTTTATAATTTTTATTAATTCAGGCATTACAGAAATTTCATGGTCATAAATAAAAAATACGAACTGCAGTTTAATTTCTTTGTTTGTTCTTGAATTGACGTAGAATGGAGAAAAGGCTCATGGGATTGGGAAATGCGTTTATCCAATAAACAGATGGAGGTCAAGTCTATTTTCGGAAATGTAGGGGGATATATTAGTGGCCCCAGGTCGAATGGTATGACCCAAGATACGTCAGACAGAGAAAGCGCCTAAATTCGACGGTACCACCTTGTCATTTGTTTACCCAGGTGCCATGGCAACACCATTGCTACCTCTCATTGGCTGAATCTTTGAGAACGTTGTAGACTCAATCGATATAAGGTGGCGGGGAGACGAAGCTCTGTTCGTTTGTATATTTTATTTACGTAACCATATTTTTGTTTTATGTTAAAAAAAAAAGAATCAAAGAACCAGTTCTTCTTGTTTTGGGGAACAAGTTCTTGTCGTTCACGTTCGGGATTCATCCGTTGTGAACGAATCGGTCGCGACCGACCCATCCCCAAACGCGCATCAGTGGGCTCCGACTCCGGCTCTGAACTCTCTCTGACCTTTTCAAACGCAACTTAGTATCATGTGCGTGGTTTTCAGCGAATCAACGATCAGAGAATACTGCCGTGATCACGTTGTAGGTAGGCAGATGATACAGCTGTTAGTCTGCTCCCGCAGAAAATGAACGGGAGGATTTTTTATTTTGGCGTGACATTTCTTGCGTGTGCGTGACAGCGTGAGATTGATGGTGAAAGCGTGAGAGTCACGCCAGGGGCGTGACTGTTGGCAACCCTGTATTATCCCCCTGTCCCACGGAAGTGCAATTCTGTCGACCAATCATTGGACGGCGTGTGTACCTCAAACTTGCCGGTGTGGGTACCAGATTGACTCGGCTGCCAGATCTACTCGGGGTCCTGCGCTTACAGATGACGTATCGACACTTGACGTATCGACACGGGGCCTGCCCGTAATTCCGACACCTCATTGTTCCGACGTCTCAATGGTCCGAAATATTTCCCATTAGATGGGAATGCCACTATGCCGACGGTTCAATGTTCCGAAAACGGAACCCATTGGTCCGAAGGTCCGTTTGTCCGACTTTTCAAAAAGGAGGCGCATTAGGCCGACGGTTCAATATGCCGAATAGGCCTACATAAAGAGTTGTATACCTCGCTCGCGCTCTCTCTCGCTCTCTCTCACTCTCTCCCACTCTCTCTCCAAGATACAACCTAGGCATATCACGTTCACGATGATTATTGGAGAGCAAAGTGACAACGCTTCACTTAATTTCGACACGATGTTTCAGCCCAATGGACAGAGAGCGTAGGTCTAATTCTCAACACGGACACGCACACACACACACACACACACACATACACACACAAACACACACACACACACACTCACACTTGACTAAGTACACGGAATGAGGTATAAGTTTGACTAAATCAATACCAGTGAAATTATTTAGGCTAAAAGCCCACTGTAAACACAGATAAACAACACATATAGGCCCTAAAGCTACTAAAGATAAAAATTGTTTTTGTTTTTCACTCACTGTTTGACTTCTTTACGGGAAAAGTATTAGTCCTTGTGGGCCTATAACATGCGCTTCATAAATTCACATATTGTGACCGTTCAAGCCCACAGCAACAGTTTGGCTTGGTGAAGTGCACTGCTGGAACTTAAAAGACGATGCACTGCCTACATCGTCTTTTATTTTTGGTTTCATAATCACACATGTGGAATTGCGCCTTGGCCTATTCCGCATATTGAACCGTCGGCCTAATGCGCCTCCTTTTTGAAAAGTCGGACAAACGGACCTTCGGACCAATGGGTTCCGTTTTCGGAACATTGAACCGTCGGCATAGTGGCATGTCGATTTAATGGGAAATATTTCGGACCATTGAGACGTCGGAACAATGAGGCGTCGGAATTACGGCATGGCACCATCGACACAAGCCAACGGACAAAACCCGGAAGGGTTGTTTATAAAAGGGGCTCAATCATGGCCATAAAAAGAAGGCTGAATCCGTTTTGGTTTTGATTTCATTGAACGCAGCCCGTTCTTTCGCACAAACAAAGCCATTGGAAACACGTCTAAAAGCACTGATGAATGCATATGTAACCCAGTTCCTGTTAGGGACTCTTATTCTGAAGGAGGAGAACGGAAGTGTCTGCGTGTGGGTCGCTGTTTTGACTCTGTGTTGGGAGCGCTGGAAATAAAGTGGATCGCCCCGTTCAGTGAATGGAGTTAACCAATTCTTCTTTTATGTATCACCAACTATAGGCAACAATAATTTGTACATTAGATTATTATTCATAGATTAAAAAACAAAAGGAGATCGTTAATATTTGGGAATAACATGGGAATGAATGAAACGCGCATGCGCATTTAAAAGACAGCGTTTACAGGAAGTGCGTCTTTATTGCGCATCCAGGACCCCGAGTCGATCTGGCAGCCGAGTCAATCTGGTACCCACACAGGCACACTTCCAGAGGTCTCGGTACCCCAACGTAGGAGTGCTGCGAGTCGAGTGCGGCTCAATACGGCTCAGTCCGGATCACGACCACTTTTGCAGACTGAACCGACCCGCACCCTCCGGTGGAAATGCGCCACTAGTCTCTAGAGGCTAGTCTTGGTAGGTCCTTAGTAACGGCACACCCAGATATCTCATACTATCTACCTCCCTAAATACCTCCCCATTTTGTCTCTGAATTGCTGACGGGTTACATCATTAAATGTTTAGAGCTGTGATTATGAGTTTAATTGGTACCCTGATAATGATCCAAGTTCGTAAAGCATTTGTAATAAGCCAGGAAGAGTGTGGGCTGGACGTGTCTAGTGAACCAGGAAGTACTATGTTGTGTTGGCCTGCCGGTCTAACTCCATGTATTGACACAGGTTTTTACCATAAATATACAGTGTTAACACTGGACATTAACTTCCAAGAAAAATAGGAACTACACGCCAAACAGAGCCCATAAGCCTCGCTTCCATATTATTAAAGGTGAAGTGTGTAGAACAGAATGGCATCTAGCGGGACAGACTTGGCAGAAATGGAATGTGAAGTGTTTTAAAGGGCTCATGTCATGCCACCAGGTGTGGGTGTGATTAGCTGGTACAAGCAGTTTGGCACTAGCCTGGGCCTACCAGACTCTCGAACTTCGTTTCATTTGCACAGAGAGTCTGGACCCACTCCATTGACTAACGTTAACTCACTTGAAGGCGGGTGTCTGTGAAAGTTTAAAACTATTGGATCTGGCCAGTACCACTCTGGATCTACCATAACCAATCTCTAACGTTTGGCCAGGAATCACGTTGCGCGCAGGCTGTAAACAAGCCAAACACTGTGCGTGAAGATGTCCGTCAACGAGAGCTGACCTTAACGTCATTGTTCTCAGCCACTCCCTCTGTTCGCTGTTTGGACGCACAAACTTTGGACGGAGACAATCCACGAACATACCGCAGACCCAGACGTAGTACTGAAGGGAAATGAAAATTAAGTATTGAGTTAAGTAATTAAGTACTTAGGCGGGCGGAGCCAGGCTAGTTTGGCACAGGGAAGGAATGATTTTCATAGTGACATCACAAGTGGGCGTGTCCACCCAGATATATGAAGGATAGATGAACAACGTTTGCTACAGTCCACCGGGTAGGTTGGTAGACTGATCTATCCAGCGTAGATCAGTCTAAGGACAGTTCCTCTGCGTCTCTCTCGTAGATCGCACCATCTTTAAACATCTTTGTTTAATACGACTGCATCACCTTCTCTCTCACTTTCTCTTCAGTTAGAACTGCTTATGAACATATCGCTGCGTTGTCTCTGTGGAGACAGCACAGCAACACCTCTACCCAAGCCCCCCCCCCCCCCCTGAACCGCGGAGCCGTCGCAATTACAAAAGAATGAAACCCAATAAACTGCCAATGTGTGCAGGGTCCGGGAGGGTAAATTGGGGTTCTAGCTCAAGCAAGCAATTTACCTCAGAGAGTGTAAAGGCGCAGACCGTGCCGCGAAAAAGGCTTGCATAAAATGTCATATTTGGCAGTGTAAAAACGCTCAGTGAGAGAGGGCTTCATCTGAGTAGAACGGCTCCAAATAAGCAACAAAGTCAGTAGTGTCAATTGTGTTCTCTGTGTTGTCCTACATAGCAGCGGACGCTTGGTGATGACGTATTATGACGTGATGACGTATGTACAAGAGGCAGCCGTACTCAGGCCCAGTTGAGATTGCCTAGTGTGAGCACAGGCCGGGGGGGGGGGGGGGGGGGGGAGAGACTGTACCGGGGGGGGGGTGATTGCGACCTTAGTATTGAATTAACATCTCCCCCCCTTGCTGATTAACAATGCACCGCTAATCAACTCAGACTCTCAGTATGTGTATTGACAAGCACCTCGGCTCCTAGCCTAGACCATGAGTACCACTTCTCAGATGTACCATTTGCTTACTTATATCACACCTTAATCGTTGCAGACAATGGAAACTACTTATGTTTTTGTTTATTAAAATCCTTTGCCGCTTATGCTAATAATCGTCATGTGATTCATCTTCTCTTTGAAGTTGTATGTGGTTTATAAATATACTACAATGTATTATTGATTAGTACCTTAATTTAGACACGCATATTTACAATGAGAGTATAATAACTATTATTGAACAGGATCTGTGTGTGTGTGTGTGTGTGTGTGTGTGTGTGTGTGTGTGTGTGTGTGTGTGTGTGTGTGTGTGTGTGTGTGTGTGTGTGTGTGTGTGTGTGTGTGTGTGTGTGTGTGTGTGTGTGTGTGTGTGTGTGTGTGTGTTTGTGTGTAACCCTCTCCTCTCCTTCTTTCTGTGTTCCTCCAGCTGGGCTTCAAACTAGAGGACCTCCCCCCTGGTTACACAGAACACAGCCTGGTCCCCAGCTACCCCACGTCCCCCCCTCCAACCTCCCCCAGCATGGGACCCAATCAAACAGAGGTCTTCACACCCGCTCACGCGGTGCGGGAGTGATGGCCTTAATGAGACTCGGTACGGACCGGAGAGATTGCAATGCACCTTATGTCTGGAAGATAATTATTTTAAATAGATGCTCTTTTCCTAGTTGTGATGTTGGGCAGTACACTTTAAATTCACAGGGGGAAACACACAAAGCGATGCCACGGTTGAAGAGCCACGGAGCCTCTCGGCGTCGTTGAAACCATGAAAGCATTCAACCACACTCCTTGAATTGTCCTTCTTCGTCTTATCCTTGGGAAGGGCTGGGGGAGGTCTTTGAACCCCTTCTGGACGATACCAGTGAGGGGAATGGAAACTAATGGTAATCTGATCAACAGCGGTTACACATGGGCATACATAGGAACACTGTGTAGGAATCTACATCAACACTATGAGGCCCCACGTTCCACTTGTTATTGTCTGCAGGGAGATGGGTGGCAGCCAGCAGGTTTACAACACAACACATGAATACAGACAGCAACGTAAACCAGAACACAATAGAAATTAATTCTGAAAGCGATGGGACACAAAATAGGTCCAGGTCGCTGTGCACTCTCACTCAGTCCAATATCCAGCCAACTGGAATCCAGGTCAGGCTTTAAAAGACAATGTGCAGACATGGCTGGAGCTAGTGTTGAATGCAGCAGAGAAGTCTGTAGGAGTCTGACTATACAATGTTTGTAGTTTATGTTTGTAGTAATGTATGTGTTTTCTTAATGGTATTGACGTTAGCCAGAGCTCTTTCTCTGTCGTTGATATTTGTGAAACCAATGGAAACCAATCTTTCCATCAGCGGTATTACCTCCTTTACTGTTATGACTCTATTACCCGGCTCTCGTAACAGTGACTTTAGAAGGGAGGCTGTTTGTTAATTTGGTTCAAGTTCAACTCCGGAATTGACAAATACCAATGGCAATTCCAAGTTAATGTTTGATCACAGATGGCTTGCGACACGCATCTCTAGGTTATAAAGTGGCACTAACTGCCCTTTGTTTCTCCTTGTGATCCCTACTGGGGAAAACGTTGACCCATTGCAAATGTACACAGGATATTCAAGGCTACGTTATGATTTATATTACTAATTGTTTGTCTTGAGTTTCTTAAACGTGGGAATGTTTGATGTGTACATCCTGGTTTCAAACTGAAAGAGTTCTTCAACTTTATGGTCATTTATACAAGAGAATCGCACAATGTGAGGAGTGGTCCTAGACGAGGTGTCTCCCGCCCTATCTCTCTGTGAGAGACAGCAATCGCACTAAGAAATTATGTATAGTTTTATGAGTTTTATAAATTGTCAAATTACTACTATACTATAGAAGTTGTACTATGAAAGTCATGATTGTACCTTAACAGCTTTGTCCATCCCTCTGTGTTCACGTGATAACTTATTCCCTTTGTATGATCTATAAAATGATATTCTAAATAATGTAAACGATTTGGAAAATGCATTTCATTCATTAAATGCGTTCAAAAACGAGAAGATAGGCTAGAGTTTTGTAGAGTTGTGGATGTTCTTCTTACTATATCAATGTAAAAAGTCATCACAATATATGATCATGAGCGAGACAATTCATCGCCTGTACTGTTATTGCATCTCCCTATAACCGGCAGACAGGATCATACTAAGTGAATAGTATGTAAGTAATAAGACTTGAGACCACTAGAGGGCGCTATGTATGTGTGTAGCAGGGCTGTGAGGGCTCTGCTCGTACGTATCGTACAGTATGCGTATGGTATCATACAATTATATTTTTTCGCAAATATAGGCCTAGTATTATGAATAATTGGAAACTTCAAGAGGTAAGGTTCAAGTGTAACCTACTCAATGCAAATGAATAGGAGGTTGATTATGGAAGCTTCAAAGTGAACAATAAACATATGGTTATAACCCTGTAGTAACCGCTTTTTTGCTCGTATTTTATAGATATTAAGCCTTGTATGCAAAATAGGGAAAATATTGCTTTCAACAATTGAGCCCAAATAAAACAAAGACAAATAGCTAATAAGCATATGCTGACGTCATTGCCTTTTTACGAACACACGCCAGGAGACCAAGGATGGAAGCACTACCGCTGTGGTTCATTCTATACAACCCCAATCACGCTTTATTCAAACTGTACAACCCCTATACACGCTGAATTCATACTATACAACCCCTATTCATGCTGAATTCATACTATACAGCACCTTTTTTTCCTCATTTAGGTAAAACCTAATGTGCGACCCTCACCAAAAAGCACTGTTTCACAAAAATGTGCATAATTGAGCTAAAGTATTTAGTAGTAGGCTACGCTTAACATATTTTGACGTGAGTCTACATCCGACAACAACAACATTAAGAAACACACTGTCATTTTCAATTATCCTCAACCCATAAACACTTGTGCGATCCCCAATAACTTGATTTTACTGTGTCACGTTTGCATGTATATGGGCAGCTGCACTGCATTTGATTTGTAGGCTTACGTTGAAAGAAACGACCATGCAGACCTATGTCTTTGTACGTGTACGAAACATATATGCCTGCATATATATATATATATATATATATATATATATATATATATATATATATATATATATATATATATATATATATATATATATATATATATATATATATATATATATATATATATATATATATATATATACATACATATATATATATATATATATATATATATATATTTCTTTTTATATTTTATTCCGAAAGAACACGTGGAAGTATGCCACTCTCAGCAAAAACGGGTCGTTCTGCTAACTCGCTGCTGCCACCCTGTGGTCAGGACAAAATATTGCACCTTGCAACACCCGACCACAACCAGTCCTGCTTGATATCCATTATCAAGCTTATGATTTTGCATTTTATTTATGTTCATCATGCTTTTACGTGAGTCGTTTAATGTCCCAGACACCTAAAATCATTTCTGACAGTTTTTATGAAAATGCATCCTTGTAAGGCATGTCATTATTTGTATAAATTGTAAATGGTCATCAGCAACCCCTGAACACAATGTAAATTTACGATAAGGTCAATGAGCTACTGTGATAGCAGTGTCTTAACTCAATCACGTTTTCGTTTCTCATTGTTTGTTTAGTTTCAGGTTTTCTCATTGGCCTCATCTGAACATTATGAATGTTCATATATATATATATATATATATATATATATATATATATATATATATATATACATATATATATAATAAAAAAATAATAATAATCTTTTATTCCGAAAGAACACCAGGAAGTATGCAATTCTCAGCCAAAACGCGACGTTCTGCTAACTCGCTGCTGCCACCCTGTGGTCAGGACAAAACATTGCAGCTTGCAACACCAGAGCACAACAAGTCCTACTTGATATCCAGCTTATGATTTTGCATTTTATTTATGTTCACCATGCTATTACGTGAGTCGTTTAATGTCCCAGACACCTCAGTTCCCTCAGCTCAGGGATAAAATAATTTGTGACTGTTTTTATGAAAATGCATCTTTGTTAGGCT